>NC_134399.1:173050764-173350764 GCF_050003625.1 Haematobia irritans | reverse complement strand
TTCTATAAAAAATTTTCTCAAAAATTTGTTTATAGAGAAAATTTTGTCAAAATTTTATCTCTATAGAAAATTTTCTTAAAATTATGTTAACATATTTCTGGGTAACTGCCAAATAGAACTTGCGAAGAAAGTGAAGAATCTTGGAGTAACTTTTAATGAGAATTTGACTTGGTCTGATCATATTAATGCTAACTGTGGTAAAATATACGGTATGTTGCGTAATCTTTGGTACACTCAAGCGTTTACACCTTTTCGTATAAGACTGCTGTTGGCCAAATCCTATGTCCTCCCTACTTTGTTGTATTGTTGTGAAATTTTCTCTGGATGTAACACCACCGACTTAAAAAGACTAACAACCACGTTCAACAATATTGCCCGCTATGTCTTCGGATTGAAACGTTATGATAGTGTGACACTTTTTGCGAACAAAATTTTTGGTATCCCGTTTGACAAGTACGTTCAATTCAGAACTCTGTTATTCCTCCAAAAAATTATACACACAAAGGAACCATCATACCTCTACGAACGATTAACATTCGCTAGATCCAACCGTGGTAACAATTTGATACAGACTCGACATAGAAGTCAGTTATCTGAGCGGTAGTTTTATATATATGCGACTCGTCTCTGGAATCAGTTACCCAATCAACTTCAACGTATATACAACACAGTGCAGTTCAAGACGAAGCTAACAAAATATCTAATTCAGGGCGATTAAATAACAAAAAAACAAAAAAAAAAATTATTAATATCTAATTCATATATGTAATTCCTATTCATAATTATTATTATTATACTTCTTAAAATATCTTAAAATATCTACTTATTATATTTATTATAACATTATTGATTCTAATACTCATTATAAGATATATATCTTGTGTATTAGGAACCCAAAATAAATACATGAAAAATTTTATCATAGAAAATTTTCTTAAAATTTTATGTCAATAGAAAATTTTTTCAAAATTTTGTTTATAGAGAAAATTTGTCAAAATTTTATTTCTATAGAAAATTTTGCCGACATTTTACCTCTATATAAAATTTTATCAAAATTTTATTTCTATTCTACATCTATAGAAAATGTTGTCAAAATTGTATCTCTATAGAAAAATTTCTCAAAACTTTATCTTTATATAAAATTTCCTCAGAACTTTATTTAAACGGAAAATTTTGTCAAAATTTTATCTCTACAGAAAATTTTCTTAAAATTTTATGTCTACAGAAAATTTTCTCAAAATTTTTTTTTTTTAGATTTTGTCAAAATTTTATCTCTATAGAAAATTCTGTCAAAATTTTATCTCTATAGAAAATTTTGTCAAAATTTTATCTCTATAGAAAATTTTGTAAAAATTTTATATTTATAGAAAATGTTGTCAAAATTTTATCTTTATAGAAAATTCTGTCAAAATTTTGTATCTATAGAAAATTTGTCAAAATTTTATCTCTACAGAAGATTTTGTCAACATTTTATCTCTATAGAAATTTTGTCAAAATTTTATCTCTATAGAAATTTTGTCAAAATTTTATCTTTATAGAAAATTTTGTAAAAATTGTATCTCTATAGAACATTTGGTCAGTTTTATTTCTATATATAATTTTATTTCTATTGAAATTTTCTCAAAATTTTGTCTCTATAAGAAATTTTGTCAAAATTTTATCTCTATAGAAGATTTTGTCAAAATTTTATCTCTATAGAAAATTTTGTCAAAACTGTATATCTATAGAAAAGTTTGTCAACATTTTATGTCTATAGAAGATTTTGTCAAAATTTTATCTCTACAGAAATTTTGTCACAATTTTATCTCTATAAAAAAGTTTGTCAAAATTTTATCTCTATAGAAAATTTTTTAAACATTTTATTTCAGTTTTATTTCTATATATAATTTTATTTCTATTGAAATTTTCTCAAAATTTTATCTCTATAGGAAATTTTGTCAAAATTTTATCTCTATAGAAGATTTTGTCGACATCTTTTCTCTATAGAAAATTTTGTCAAAGTTTTATTTCTATATATAATTTGGTCAAAATTTTATTTCTATAGAAATTTTCTCAAAGTTTTGTTTATAGAGAAAAGTTTGTCAAAATTTTATCTCTATAGAAAATTTTGTCAAAATTTTATCTCTATATAAAATTTTTTTAAAATTTTATCTTTATAGAAAATTTTCTTAAAATTTTATCTTTATAGAAAATTTTCTTAAAATTTTATGTCAATAGAAAATTTTTTCAAAATTTCGTTTATAGAGAAACTTTTGCCGACATTTTACCTCTATATAAAGTTTTATCAACATTTTATTTCTATTCTACATCTATAGAAAATTTTGTCAAAATGTTATCTCAAAAAAAAATTTTCTCAAAAAATTATCGCTATAGAAAATTTCCTAAGAATTTTATTTAAACGGAAAATTTTGTCAAAATTGTATTTCTATAGAAAATTTTCTTAAAATTTTATGTCTATAGAAAATTTTCTCAAAATTTTATATCTATAGAAAATTTTCTCAAAATTTTGTATCTTTCCAATTTTTTTCAAAATGTTATTTCTATAGAAAAATTTCTCCAAATTTTATGTCTGTAGAAAATTTTGTCAAGATTTTATTTTTTGAAAATTGAAGTATTTTTTGAAAGTTAAAGGCGAATGTTTTGCAAAACCTACCAAAACATCAAGAATCCTACCAATCTACCAAATAGTAAAAAGTCTACCATTTTTGGTAGGATTTTACCAATGTCTGCAATCGTGACCACAACACAATGGTATAACAAGTTTATCATTCCGTTTCTATTACATCGAAATATCGATTTGCGACTATATAAAGAATAAGCATTCATGATCAGAGAGAAATTCTAAGACGATATAGCCTGTCTCTTGTAATCACGCTACAGTCTTCAATAACGTGAGCCACCGTGGTGCATTGGTTAGCATGACAGTCTACTTAATAAAACTTTTCTAGTGTACTTTAGAATTTTTTTTTATTATTATTAAAAATTATTTCTAAGAGACAAACTCGTTTCTATTGCCAATATTTGTTTTTCTAAAAAGTTGGCAAAATTTCCTTGCTATCTGTCTTTTATCTACGTCTATCAAAAAAATGTATCTACATTTCTATCTCCAAAATACAAGTCAACAGATACTTAATCCTGTTAATGACCAGCATAAAATATTTCCACAAAACATTGTTGAGGCCTCATTAAAACGCCATCATCATTAACCAGACAAACTTTGATTATGCTGACTAAGAGGATAAAGCTACACGAAAAGAAAAAACACTGAATAAAATATTTTTGTTTGTGGTCGTTTTTTTTTTCATTGAATTTAATGAATGGTCAACATTTGAAAAAGCAATCCACCGTCATCCTACAACGTTGATCCTATCTACGATTATCAAGCAGTTGGGATGATGATGATGCTTTATTGTTTACTGCACTTTCTTTCTCGGCTTCTGGTATTTTATTTTATTTAACTAAAAAAGTCTGGCAAAACAAATTGTAATTACAGTTTGTAGCAAAAATCTTATTCGACCGGCAAAACGAAATGTGAAAAAAAAGAATCTTCGCCCTTAGCTATGAAATTTTAGCTCACCATAGGTTCTATAATAGACATGAATGATGGATTTAAGCTTTCACTTATATTAAAGTTCATTGGGAATGCTAGCCCTACAGCTATCCATAATAATTTTGTTAATCGTTAAAATGCACCATAGCAACTCACAATCATACAGCAAACATCTCTGATTAACACAAAGAAAATATTCATTAATAGCATGAAATTGATCATAATTAAATAAAATAATAAAAAAAAAATATTTTGCTGTAATTAATTTTTAAAAAACATTTGAATTTTAAGCTTTTTTTGGTCGAATATGGGGTTAAATCACATGGATGGTGTAAAAGAACGAATGGTCCGATTTCAGCCAAGTTAAATATTTTGTAGGTATTGGTGGTGGTTTTTGAAGCAAAAAAAAACAAAAAAAAATTGAGCAAATTAAAAATTTAAATTTTTAAAATTTTTCAATTATATTATTATATAAATTATATATAATTTATATATTAAAGGGTGATACGGTCAAAATTTGGTCAATATAAACTTGACGTATTTCTTTCAATTTTGCATTTAAAAAACCTGAACACCCCTCATTTTGAAGGTGTGTGTGTGTAGAATGTTGCTCCTATTTTGATTTTGGAATTCACTCTTCAGTTGTCAAAATGCCGTCCAAGCAAGAAGAGCAGCGTATCAAAATTTTGCTCGCACATTGCGAAAATCCGAGCTACTCGCACGCAAAGCTGGCAAAATCGCTAAAAGTTGCCACATCAACCGATACAAATGTACCTAAAGTGTTTGGGGAACGTTTGTCGACAGCCAGGAAGTCTGTATCGGGGGGAAATCGAAACCCATAAGCCGCTGAGACGACAAAGAGAGTTGCCGGTAGTTTCAAGCGAAACCCTAGCCTCTCTCTCCGAGATGCCGCAAATAAGCTGGATGTATCGTCTACAACAGTGCATCGAGCCAAAAAACGGGCCGGACTATCGACTTACAAGAAGGTAGTGACTCCAAATCGCGATGATAAACAAAATACGACGGCCAAAGCGCGATCCCGGAGGCTGTACACGACGATGCTGACGAAGTTTGACTGCGTGGTAATGGACGACGAAACCTACGTCAAAGCCGACTACAAGCAGCTTCCGGGACAGGAGTTTTATACGGCAAAAGGAAGGGGAAAGGTAGCAGATATTTTCAAGCACATAAAACTGTCAAAGTTCACAAAGAAATATCTGGTTTGGCAAGCCATCTGTACCTGTGGCTTGAAAAGCAGCATTTTCATAGCTTCCGGGACTGTCAACCAAGAAATTTACGTGAAAGAGTGTTTGAATAAACGTCTGCTGCCTTTCCTGAAGAAACACGGTTGTTCCGTACTGTTCTGGCCGGATTTGGCATCTTGCCATTACGGTAAAAAGGCCATGGAGTGGTACGCCGCCAACAACGTGCAGGTGGTTCCCAAGGACAAGAACCCTCCCAACACGCCAAAGCCCCGCCCAATTGAGAAATACTGGGCTATTGTCAAGCGGAACCTAAAAAAGACCAAAAAACTGCTAAGGAAGAGCAGCAGTTCAAGGCAAACTGGCTTTCTGCGGCTAAGAAGGTGGACAAGGTGGCTGTACAAAATCTGATGGCAGGTGTCAAGCGTTAGGCCCGGCAATTCGGATTTGGAAAAGCGAAAGCCTAACTGAATATTTTTCCTGAATTTTATACTAATTGAACTTGAAAAAGAAATTTAATTTGATTTTTTAAATAAACGATTTCACCGATTTACACGCGTTTTCCCTTGACCCCCATACCTAAAAATGTGGTCTTGTTTCGACTTACACAGCTTCTTGTAAAAGTAATTTTCATCTGATCCAGTTCATGTTAGTATATGCGTTCTAACAAGCCTGCAAAAATGGGTCAATATCGGTCCATATAATTATGGACCGATATAGCCCCATATAAACATGGTCGGAAGTGGTTATAAATGGATAGAGGATATGGTTGAAAAAACAAAATGTTTATGGAACTTCTTTCATTGTTCAAATCGATTTTTTTCAAAATTGAATTGGAAGTAAATGTAGCTCTTTTTATGTTGAAAATTCAGATAAATGACTTCTGAATTATCATTACAATCCCTAAGTTTCCAAAGTTGTTTGTATTACAAAAATTATTTTATAATTACACAAAAAATACCAGATTTTAACATGAGACACAAGTAAGAAATAGCTGGAAACTGTTTTACAAAATTCAAAGCGATACCAAAATCTGGCGAAAATTTAAATTAAATGACCAGATAACTTTAGCATTGAACCAATCCTATCCAAAAAATAAAAACTTACTCAAGTAAATTACAAAATTTGAAACCAAAAATTTGTTCTGATTTGAAAGAAAAAAATCTATAACTCAAAATGAGATTTGTATGTAGCACCCATGCCGCCCCTAAAGATATGCTAAAAAAAACTCTAAGCTAGTAGATATTGGATGCCAATGCCACTTTTACCCGTGAATAAATATAATTAAAAATGTATAATCAAACTCACCTATACTCACTAACATAGTTGCAATTGCGGCACCCACACAAAATTCAATGCAATAAAAGACTCTCCAGAATCCACTGCCTTTTTTCCACTAGAACCAAATGCAATAGCAATCAATCGAACTATAGATGCAAGCGAGTAGGAGTAATTGATTGGAGGAATGCAGGTGGCAAACAACAAAATTTTGCATTTTGATTGCAGAGAAGTCTGATGAAGCGCCGTGCAAAAACTCCTCCCCCATTCGTAAGGGTTGAAGTCTAGTATCAAGGGATACACAATGCAGGTTCATTTAACAGGCTTGTGGTATGCCACACAATGTTCCATACAAACATTTTGCCGGAGACATACTGACAAAAAAATTCCGGCATTCAAATGATATATAAGCTTATATTAAAATGAACATATGAGCAATTTGTAGCAAATAATACAACCGTTTATACGATTTCTTACATAAAATAAAATTAATTAAATTATAATTTAAAGTAAACTGGTGTACATTTTAGGTAAGTTCAATTTTGAGATAATTAAAATAATAATAAACATATAAATAAAAACTAAATAAAAAGATAAAAATGGAAAAAATAAATCAAATAAGAGATGTATAAGAAATGATAAAAGCTCTTTACCATTATGTCAATGAGGGATTTCGAACTAATTTTAAATATGTCTTTCTATAGTAAAAAGTTATCATTGTTGTGACACTTTTTCAAGATGAATGTACCAGTATATATTGCTAGTGACACTTTTTGTGCCACTTTTTACAAATTCTCATTAATGATCAATTTTTTAAACGATGGTACTTTTTGGACCATTAAGTTCTATAGTTTTCAAATTGTTGTGCCCCTGTTTCCGTCACGATCACGAATAGGAGTGATACTTTAATAAATAATCAATTTAAAGATTACAATACTATAGTTGCTAGCATTTTTCCGTTTGTATACATCATTTTTCCTGATGAACCCTCGACCCGCCTAAAAGTAGGCAAAGAAAAATTCCTATATTAGGTAAACTGAACTAAACTTTCAATTTCAAGGAGTAATTTTCTATGAAAAGGAGATATCCTAACTCGTAGATTTGTTTCGAACCAATTTTAAATATGCTAATGTATAGTAAAATGTGATACTTTTTGTGCCACTTTTTTTAAAGTTAATGTGGCACCTTTTATTGCTAGAGACATTTTTTGTGCCACTTCTCAGAAGATAATATCCAACATTTTTATGCCCACAATTCAAGAATTTGACTTGCACGACATGTGGTTTCAACGGTGTCACATGGCGCACAACGACGGTTTCCAATCGTGGCAAAAATAATCTACTAAAAATTTGTAGAAAATTTTACCAAAAATATACCAAATATCGTATTTTTGATCAAATATTTGTGGTTAATGTGAAAAAAATTGTCAACATTTTATTTCTATAGAAATTTTTGTCAAATGTTTTCTATAGAAAATTTTCTCAACATTTTATTTCTGCAGAAAATATTTGCACAAAATGTTATTTCTATAGAAAAATTTGTCAAAATGTTATTTCTATAGAAACTTTTGTCAAAATGTTATTTCTATAGGAAATTTTGTCAACATTTTACTTCTATAGAATTTTTTTTCAAAATTTTATTTCTATTAAAAATTTGGTAAAAAATTTATTTCTAGAAAAAATTTTGTGAACCTTTTTCTTCTATAGAAAATGTTGTCAAAATTTTATTTCTGCAGAAAATTTTCTCAAAACTTTGTCAAAATTTTATTTATACAAAATTTACCTATACAAAATTTTCTCAAAATTGTATTTCTATAGAAAATTTTTTCACAATATTATTTCTATTGAAAATTTTGTCAAAATTTTATTTCTATAGAAAATTTTGCATAAGTTTTATTTCTATAGAAAATTTTCTCACAATTTTATTTCTACAGAAAATAGAAAATTTTGTCACGAATTTATTTCTATAGGAAATTTTAACAAAATTTTTTTGTATAGAAATTTTATTTCTATAGAAAATTTTCTTAAAATTTTATTTCTAACAAAATTTTGTAAAAATTTTATTTCTATAGAAAATTGTCTGAAAATTTTATTTCTATAGGAAATTTTCTGAAAATTTTATTTCTATAGAAAATTTTATTTATGGAATATTTTCTCAAAATTTTATTTCTAGAAAATTTTCTCAAAATTTTATTTCCATAGAAAATTTTCTCAAAATTTTATTTCTATAGAACATTTCCTCTAAATTTTATTTCTATAGAAAATTTTCTCACAATTTTATTTATTTATTTTGTCAAAATTTTACTTCTTTAGAACATTTTTTAAAAATTGTATTTCTATAGAAAGTTTTGTCAAAATATTATTACTATAGAAATTTTTTTCAAAATTTTATTTCTATAGAAAATTTTGTCAAAATTTTATTTCTATAAAAAATTTTCTGAAAATTTTATTTCTATAGAAAATTTTATTTCTATAGAATATTTTCTCAAAATTTTATTTCTAGAAAATTTTCTCAAAATTTTATTTCTATAGAAAATTTTCTCAAAATTTTATTTCTATAGAAAATTTTCTGAAAATTTTATTTCTATAGAATATTATCTCAAAATTTTATTTCTAGAAAATTTTCTCAAAATTTTATTTCTATAGAAAATTTTCTCAAAATGTTATTTCTATAGAACATTTTCTCAAAATTTTATTTCTATAGAAAATTTTCTCACAATTTTATTTATTTATTTTGTCAAAATTTTACTTCTTTAGAACATTTTTTAAAAATTGTATTTCTATAGAAAGTTTTGTCAAAATATTATTTCTATAGAAAATTTTCTCAAAATTGTGTTTCTATAGAAAATTTTTTCAAAATTTTATTTCTATAGAAAATTTTCTCAAAATTTTATTTCTATAGAAAATTTTCTCAAATGTTTATATCTATAGAAAATTTTCTCAAAATTTAATTTCTATAGAAAATTTTGTCAAAATTTTTATATTTGTCATTTTTTGTCAAAATTTTATTTCTATAGAAAATTTTCTCAAAAATTTATTTCTAGAAAAATTTTGTCAAAATTTTATTTCTATAGAAAATTTTCTCAAAATTTGATTTATTTATTTTGCCAAAATTTTACTTCTATAGAACATTTTTTAAATATTTTATTTGTATAGAAAATGTTGTCAAAATATTATTTCTATAGAATTTTTTTTCAAAGTTTTATTCCTATAGAAGATTTTGTCAAAATTTTATTTCTATAGAAAATTTTGCTGAAAATTTTATTTCTGTAGGAAATTTTGTCAAAATTTGGTTTCTGTAGAAAACTTTGTCAAAATTTTTATATCTATAGAAAATTTTGTCAATTTTCTATAGAAAATTTTGTCAAAATTTTATTCCTATAGAAAATTTTGTTAAAATTTTATATCTATAGAAAATTTTATCAAAATTTTATTCCTTTTGAAAATTTTCGCAAAATTTTATTTCTAAAGAAAATTTTTTCAAAATTTTATTTCTATAGAAAATGTTCGCAAAATTTTACTTCTATAGAAAATTTTTTCAAAATTTTATTTCTATGGAAAATTTTGTAAAAATTTTATTTTTATAGAAAATTTTCTCAAACTTTTGTTTCTGGAGACAATTTTATCAAAATTTTGTTTCTTTTATTTCAAGAATTCTACCAACCTACCAAATCAAATTGACCACATTTGGTAGAATTCAACCAACTGTGTACACAGCGCGCGTAACAATGGAATTATTGATATTCGAGTTCGGTGAACATTTTATTTCAAGTTCGGGACCGGTCAGTTGGTCCCCTAGATCGTACGATTTAACGCCACTATAAAGTTGTATGTTGGATTATGTTAATGTTGATGTCTATACAGACAAGTCCACTTCAAATGACGCATTCGAAGACAACATTGAAGCATTTATACGTGAGATATCGGACTAGGTGGATGGAGTGGATGAGGCGCAGTCGCGGCCAACATTTGCATGAAATACTTCTTCAAACGTTCAAATAAAGATTTCATGTATTATACTGAATTTTAGTTGTTTTTTTTTATTTTTTTTTTTTTTTGAAAATATCTATAGCTTCTAAAAAAATTACCCTTTATGTTTTTGGTAACAAATAAATTTTTTCGCATTTTTGTGTTTCATTTCTTTAGCGAAACCCTTCATATAAACACAGTGTGAGTGATGACAGTAAATATGTATGAAGTGTTCGACAGTTGTGACTGATTGTGTGGTTTTGTCTATTATGTATGTAAAAAAGGAAAGACTCGGAATAAATGGAATTAAGTGGGCAAAGGACATTACAGGAACAAGGACAGGACAAGGGAAATATGACTTGCCCTTTGTAAAGGCTATAAAAGGTTAAACTGGATGATATAAAAATGCAAAATTGATTTATATCTTTCAACCTAAAAACTCAAATTGAAATTGATCTTACTTTTGATAGAGATAAATAAAAATTATTCTGCATTTTATGTATATCATTTATATCGTTTAAAATAAAATTATTTATTATAATTTGAAACATTTCAAATGAATATAAAATCCACAATTCATATTTCTCCTAATTTTAGTTATGCTTTAAAACCCTCCATATCATACCATCCTAGAAGTATGCTTTATTGCATTACCTTCGTAGAAACAAAAAACAATATTATTTCCACAGCTCCCAAAGGTATGCAACCATAGGCTATTTTGAACATATAATTTTTAATTATTAATTATAAAATGATTCCAATGCCAATTAGATTATATCAGATGTAATTAATTTCCGAGTGTGTGTAATTAAATAAATAATATATTTTAAATTAACACGATATGTTTGGTAAATAAAATAACAGAAAACCTAACCGCAAGCATAATGTTAATGAAATTCAAAATTCAATGTTACACCCAGAGAATTAAATACCAACGAGATACATTAGTAAATATGCCAGCGCCAATGATATTAGGAAAAACCAGCGTGAGAAACCAGAATGAAATGAAACAAAACATAAAAGTAATTTTTAATGTTTGCATTTGTTAAACAACAAATTAATGTCAAAATGTATATAAACAAAACAAACATGAACACGAGCATCCCTGGCCCCTGGCAACGAGTGCGTGTATGATCTCAACAAAAGTCATGCGAAAATTTATAATTGAAAGTGTGCGCTTTGACTGTGCGTATAGTATATGTTGGAAATAATTTTGTTTTATATTTTTTCCAATGCATACTTTGGGGAGAAACCCATGAAATGAAAATATAAATTTCTCCCATTTATAAAGCTAATGGTAGTTTTCCTTCGAATGCTTATTTAAATATTTATATATTTTGTAGTTTTGATGGTGAAGCATAAAATATTCCATCAATAGAAAAACAATGGATGTTTTTAATTTAACTTTGCAAATGAACACAGTGGTATATGAAAACGATAATCAAGTAAAATAAAAACAAGTATATACAGCACTAAGTTCGGCCAGGCCGAATCTTAAATACCCACCACCATGAACCAAATATTAGGGTTTCCTTTGAAATTTCAGGGGGGCTTGAGGACACTTCCCGAAGATAAATTTAAAGATTTCACCTATGAGGACTATATCAGATTCTGGATTTATAAGAATCATTTTTGTTTGAGTTTTAGAGGAATCATTAACATCTCTTGTAAGTGTGCATGAAAATTATAAAATAACGTCTTGGGTTGAAATCTTAAATCTGTAGAAGTAAAATCTGGAAATTTGAAGTGAAGTGAAGTCGGTCTATATGGAAGCATTACCAAATGGGCCGATATAAACTTAATCCGATACACGTTTTTGTGAGCCAAAATACCAGAATATTTACAATTTCAGGCAAATCAGATAAAAACTACGGCTTCTAGAAACCCAAGGAGTTAAATCGGGAGATCGTTCTTATGGGGGCTATACTAAAATATGGACCGATACTCACCGTTTTCGGCACACCTCTTTATGACCCGAAAATACCTCTAGATTTCCAATTTCAGGCAAATAGGATAAAAACTTCGGATTCTAGAAGCCCAAGAAGTAAAATCGGGAAATCGGTCTATATGGGGGCTATACCAAAATATGGACCGATACTCACCATTTTCGGCACACCTCTTTATGGTCCTAAAAGACCTTTAGATTTCCAATTTCAGACAAATTGGATAAAAAATACGGTTTCCATAAGCCCAAGACCCCAAATCGGGAGGTCGTTTTATATGGGGACCATACCAAAACATAGACCGATACTCACAATTTTTGGCACACGTATTTGTGGTCCTCCAATACCTCTAGATTTCCAATTTCAGGTAAATTGAATAAAAACTTCGGTTTCTATAAGCCCAAGAAGTAAAATCGGAAGATCGGTCTATATGGGGGCTATACCAAAACATGGACCGATACTCACAATTTTCGGAACACGTATTTGTGGTCCTCCAATACCTCTGGATTACCATTTCAGGTAAATTTAATAAAAACTGCGGTTTCTATAAGCCCAAGAAGTAAAATCGAGACATCGGTCTATATGGGGGCTATACCAAAACATGGACCGATACTCACAATTTTCGGCACACGTATGTGTGGTCCTACAATACCTCTAGATTACCATTTCAGGTAAATTGAATAAAAACTGCGGTTTCTATAAGCCCAAGAAGGAAAATCGAGAGATCGGTCTATATGGGGGCTATAGCAAAATATGGACCGATACTCACAATTTTTGGCACACGTATTTGTGGTCCTACAATACCTCTAGATTTCCAATTTCAGGTAAATTGAATAAAAACTGCGGTTTCTATAAGCCCAAGAAGTAAAATCGGGAGATTGGTCTATATGGGGGCTATAGCAAAATATGGACCGATACTCACAATTTTTGGCACACGTATTTGTGGCCCTACAATACCTCTAGATTTCCAATTTCAGGTAAATTGAATAAACACTGCGGTTTCTATAAGCCCAAGAAGTAAAATCGGGAGATCGGTCTATATGGGGGCTATAGCAAAATATGGACCGATACTCACAATTTTTGGCACACGTATGTGTGGTCCTACAATACCTCTAGATTACCATTTCAGGTAAATTGAATAAAAACTGCGGTTTCTATAAGCCCAAGAAGGAAAATCGAGAGATCGGTCTATATGGGGGCTATAGCAAAATATGGACCGATACTCACAATTTTTGGCACACGTATTTGTGGTCCTACAATACCTCTAGATTTCCAATTTCAGGTAAATTGAATAAAAACTGCGGTTTTTATAAGCCCAAGAAGTAAAATCGGGAGATCGGTCTATATGGGGGCTATAGCAAAATATGGACCGATACTCACAATTTTTGGCACACGTATTTGTGGTCCTACAATACCTCTAGATTACCATTTCAGGTAAATTGAATAAAAACTGCGGTTTCTATAAGCCCAAGAAGTAAAATCGAGAGATCGGTCTATATGGGGGCTATAGCAAAATATGGACCGATACTCACAATTTTTGGCACACATATTTGTGGTCCTACAATACCTCTAGATTTCCAATTTCAGGTAAATTGAATAAAAACTTCGTTTTCTATAAGCCCAAGACCCCAAATCGGGAGGTCGGTTTATAAGGGGACTATATCAAAACCTTGACCGATATAGCCCATCTTCGAACTGGAATTGCCTGCAGACAAAAGACGAGTTTGTGCAAAATTTCAGCACGATTGCTTCATTATTGAAGACTGTAGCGTGATTACAACAGACAGACAGACGGACATCGTTATATCGTCTTAGAATTTCTCCCTGATCAAGAATATATATACTTTATATAGTCGGAAAACGATATTTCGATGTGTTACAAACGGAATGACAAACGTATTATACCCACGTCACCATTCTATGGTGGTGGGTATAACAAATATAAGGTCGACAGTTTGGAGGCATCGTGGTGCAATGGTCGTGGATTCCCGCTTCGACCTAACACCAAAAAGTTTTTCAGTGGTGGATTGTCCCACCTGAGTAATGTTGGTGACATTTCTGAGCGTTTCTAAGCTTTTCTAAGTTGTTTCACTACAATGTGGAACGCCGTTCGGACTCGGCTATAAAAAGTAGGTTCCTTGTCATTGAGCTTAACATGGAATCGGCCAGCACTCAGTGATAAGAGAGAAGTTCACCATTGTTGAATCAAAATGGACTGAATAGTCTAAGTGAGCCTGATACATTGGGCTGCCACCTAACTTAAACTAACCTTGGTCAAATGGAGTCGTATGTATCAAGTTGTACTAAATACGGCCTTTCACAATCGAATATCTTCTAGGCGTTTGTGTCCAAATTTGGACACTTTCTTCCCCAAAAATTCCCAATTTAAATCAAAATTCCTCATAAAAATCTACAATACAATTTTGGCAAGTTTTTAAGAAAAAATAGAAAATCCGTAATAATTTAAAAATTGAAAGAATCATAAACTTCATAATCCAAATAGCCTCCGATACAATCCGTCACCAGAATTAATTTTGGATATTATGTTAATAGTATCAATTAATTTTTTAATTGGATCAATTAAGTTATTAATTGATCTTCACTTAATTTATTTTTAATTGATACTATCATTTCTGTGAAGACATTTAAATTAAAAATATAATTGGATCAATTAATTTCGTGATTGAAACAGAACTATATTTTTTTGTGTGTACCTTACAGATCTGGATCTCATTTATTCCACAATTTCTTATTTATTTATTGGTTTTACTGTAACAAATACCTGGACAATAGTTATAAATCTTAGTGTTAATGACACTGGTGTACATACCTGTAATAAGAAAGGAAAAATATATTTTAATTTTATAAATAATATAATATTTTATAATTGTCTGAAAAAAGGTTTTAATTAAATTTTTCTTCTATAGGGTCAGTGATACTGAAAGATGGTTTTGGAAAAACGCACAGAACCATTGTCCAGGCGTCTCTTTGCATCTATATCAAGGAAATATTTACATTTGCGTTTCTTTTTGAAATGCCTAAAAGTATGCTAGAAATTTTAAATATTGTTTTTCCTTTTAAAAAAATTTGTGTATAGCTCTCTGATGAACTCGAAAACAATGCAAACTCAAGGATTTGTTGTCTAGCGAAAGCAAAGGAAATATATTATATATTTTAGCATTTAATGGCATCACTTTACACACCACCTCGACATAAGAACTTTCAATTTAATAACAAATATTGAAATAGTATGCAAATGTTTAAATGAAAAAAAGTGAAGTATTTTATTTTTAATGGTGAAGGAATATTTAAAAGTTCCTTTATATTAATCAATCAAATTTCAGCATACATGCAAGCAGCTTTAACAATTATTTCTTTTTAATTTCCAGACACAAACACATACCTACCTCCTTTAGTTACCTTGGAAAAATTTTATTTTTGCATTTTTTAGTATAAAACAAGTATAAACGGCCGTAAGTTCGGCCAGGCCGAATCTTATGTACCCTCCACCATGGATTGCGTAGAAACTTCTACGATAGACTGTCATCAACAAATTTCAACTCACATGGTTGTTAAATATCATATACTACCACCACGCACCAAATTTCAACCAGATCGGATGAATTTTGACAAAATTTTGACAAAAATTTCTATAGAAATAAAATGTTGACAAAATTTTGTATAGAAATGAAATTTTGACAAAATTTTGTATAGAAATAAAATGCTGACAAAATTTTCTACCGAAATAAATTTTTTACAAAATTTTCTATAGAAATAAAATTTTGACAAACATTTCTATAGAAATAAACTTTTGATAAAACTTTCTATAGAAATGAAATTTTAACAAAACTTTCTATAGTAATAAAATTTGACAAAATTTTCTATGGAAATAAAGTTTTGGTAGATTGTTTTTGGCGATATGGACCAATTTTTTGTGTAATAAGTCATCGGATATATATAACTAAAGACCGATATGGACCAATTTTTACATGGCTGTTAGAGGCCATATATTGACAAAATGTACCAAATTTCAACCGTATCGGATGACTTTTGCTCCTCCCAAAGGCACCGGAGGTCAAATCTGGGGATCGGTTTATATGGGAGCTATATATTATTATAGACTGATAGGAACCAATTTCTGCATGGTTGTTGGATACCATATACTAACATCACGTACCAAATTTCAACCGAATCGGATGAATTTTGCTCTTCGAAGGGGCTCCGAAGGTCAAATCTGGGGATCGGTTTATATGGGAGCTATATATAATTATGGACCGATTTCGACCAATTTTTGCATGGCCATTAGAGACCGTATACTTCCACCATGTACCAAATTTCAGCCGGATCGGATGAAATTTGCTTCTGTTAGAGGCTCCGCAAGCCAAATCGGGGGATCGGTTTATATGGGGGCTATATATAATTATGGAACAATATGAACCATTTTTTGCATGGTTGTTAGAGACCATATACTAACACCATGCACAAAATTTCAGCCGGATCGGATGAAATTTGTTTCTCTTAGAGGCTCTGCAAACCAAATCGGGGGATCGGTTTATATGGGGGCTATATATAATTATGGACCGATGTGGACAAATTTTTGCATGGTTGTTAGAGACCATATAGTAACACCATGTACCAAATTTCAGCCGGATCGGATGAAATTTGCTTCTCTTAGAGGCTCCGCAAGCCAAATCGGGGGATAGGTTTATATGGGGGCTATATATAATTAGGCACTGATATGGACCAATTTTTGCATGGTTGTTAGAGACAATATACTAACACCACGTACCAAATTTCAGCCAAATCGGATGAAATTTGCTTCTCTTAGAGGCCTCGCAAGCCAAATTTGGGGGGTCCGTTTATATGGGGGCTATACGTAAAAGTGGACCGATATGACCCATTTGCAATATCGTCCGACCTACATCAATAACAACTACTTGTGCCAAGTTTCAAGTCGATAGCTTGTTTCGTTCGGAAGTTAGCGTGATTTCAACAGACGGACGGACGGACGGACATGCTCAGATCGACTCAGAATTTCACCACGACCCAGAATATATATACTTTATGGGGTCTTAGAGCAATATTTCGATGTGTTACAAACGGAATGACAAAGTTAATATACCCCCCAACCTATGGTGGAGGGTATAAAAATTAATTTATTTCTAGCCATATTCGAGACCTTATTTTCATCACTCTTTAACATTTATTTCCAGGGTCCACAAAAAATACAATATTGGAAAGATTTAATTTTAAACAAGTATATACAGCACTAAGTTCGGCCAGGCCGAATCTTAACCAAATATGAACCAAATATTAGGGTTTCCTTTGAAATTTCAGGAGGGCTTGAAGACACTTCCCGAAGATAAATTTAAAGATTTCACCTATGAGAACTATATCAGATTCTTGTAAGTGTGTAAGAAATTTATAAAATAACGTCTTGATTTGAAATCTGAAATCTGTAGAAGTAAAATCTGGAAATTTTACATTGAGTTTCAAGCAATTTGCATGATCAGTGCGCCTTCTACACCCCTCAAGAAGTGAAGTCGGTCTATATGGAGGCCTTACCAAATGTACCGATAAAAACTTAATCCGATACACGTTTTTGTGAGCCTAAAATACCAGAATATTTACAATTTCAGGCAAATCAGATAAAAACTACGGTTTCTAGAAACCCAAGGAGTTAAATCGGGAGATCGTTCTTATGGGGGCTATACTAAAATATGGACCGATACTCACCGTTTTCGGTACACCTCTTTATGACCCGAAAATACCTCTAGATTTCCAATTTCAGGTAAATTGAATAAAAACTGCGGTTTCTATAAGCCCATGAAGTAAAATCGGGAAATCGGTCTATATGGGGGCTATACCAAAACATGGACCGATATTCACCATTTTTGGCACACCTCTTTATGGTCATAAAATACCTCTAGATTTCAAATTTCAGGCAAATTGGATAAAAACTTCGATTTCTATAAGCCCAAGACCCCAAATCGGGAGGTCGGTTTATATGGGTACCATACCAAAACATTAACCGATACTCACAATTTTTGGCACACGTATTTGTGGTCCTACAATACCTCTAGATTTCCAATTTCAGGTAAATTGAATAAAAACTGCGGTTTCTATAAGCCCATGAAGTAAAATCGGGAAATCGGTCTATATGGGGGCTATACCAAAACATGGACCGATACTCACCATTTTTGGCACACCTCTTTATGGTCATAAAATACCTCTAGATTTCAAATTTCAGGCAAATTGGATAAAAACTTCGATTTCTATAAGCCCAAGACCCCAAATCGGGAGGTCGGTTTATATGGGGACTATATCGAAACCTGGACCGATATAGCCCATCTTCGAACTTGACCTGCCTGCAGACAAAAGACGAGTTTGTGCAAAATTTCAGGACGATCGTTTCATTATTAAAGACGGTAGCGTGATTACAACAGACAGACAGACAGACAGACAGACGGACAGACGGACATCGTTATATCGTCTTAGAATTTCTCCCTGATCAAGAATATATATACTTTATATAGTCGGAAATCGATATTTCGATGTGTTACAAACGGAATGACAAACTTATTATACCCCCGTCACCATTCTATGGTGGTGGGTATAAAAATTTCACTGCACATAAAAACGGTTGAATGGCAAGGTAGTTTTACTTTTATATTTTGTTATTTTGATATTATTTTGAGAATTATGAGAGGCCTGTTATGAGGCTTTTTCATAAAGCTCTTAACAGTATGCTGTCTTTTGATGGTTTAAAACAAAAGAAGAAAAATTTAATAAATTTTGCATGGGATATTTTCCACTTCTGGACAATAAGGTTGTCACTTGGGAGCAGAATTAATTGAATTTTTTATACCCTCCACCATAGGATGGGGGTATATTAACTTTGTCATTCCGTTTGTAACATATCGAAATATTGCTCTAAGACCCCATAAAGTATATATATTCTGGGTCGTGGTGAAATTCTGAGTCGATCTAAGCATGTCCGTCCGTCCGTCCGTCTGTCCGTCCGTCCGTCTGTCCGTCTGTCCGGCTGTCCGTCCGTCTGTGGAAATCACGCTAACTTCCGAACGAAACAAGCTATCGACTTGAAACTTGGCACAAGTAGTTGTTATTGATGTAGGTCGGATGGTATTGAAAATGGGCTATATCGGACCACGTTTACGTATAGCCCCCATATAAACCGATCCCCAAATTTGGCTTGGGGAGCAAAATTCATCCGATCCGGTTGAAATTTGGTACGTGGTCTTAGTATACGGTCTCTAACAACCATGCAAAAATTGGTCCATATCGGTCCATAAATATATATAGCCCCCATATAAACCGATCGCCAGATTTGACCACCGGAGACTTTTGGAGGGGCAAAATTCATCCGATCCGGTTGAAATTTGGTACCTGATGTTAGTATACGGTTTTTAACAACCATGCAAAAATTGGTCCATATCGGTCCATAATTATATATAGCCCCCATATAAACCGATCCCCAGATTTGACCTCCGGAGCCTCTTGGAGGGGCAAAATTCATCCGATGCGGTTGAAATTTGGTACCTGATGTTAGTTTACGGCCTCTAATAACCATGCAAAAATTGGTCCATATCGGTCCATAATTATATATAGTTCCCATATAAACCGTCCCCAGATTTGACGTCCGGAACCTCTTGGAGGAGCAAAAGTCATCCGATACGGTTGAAATTTGGTACATTTTGTCAATATATGGCCTCTAACAGCCATGTAAAAATTGGTCCATATCGGTCTTTAGTTATATATATCCGATGACTTATTACACAAAAAATTGGTCCATATCGCCAAAAACAATCTACCAAAACTTTATTTCCATAGAAAATTTTGTCAAATTTTATTACTATAGAAAGTTTTGTTAAAATTTCATTTCTATAGAAAGTTTTATCAAAAGTTTATTTCTATAGAAATGTTTGTCAAAATTTTATTTCTATAGAAAATTTTGTAAAAAATTTATTTCGGTAGAAAATTTTGTCAGCATTTTATTTCTATACAAAATTTTGTCAAAATTTCATTTCTATACAAAATTTTGTCAACATTTTATTTCTATAGAAATTTTTGTCAAAATTGTATTGCTATAGAAAATTTTGTCAACATTTTACTTCCATAGAAAATTTTGTCAACATTTTATTTCTATAGAAAATTTTGTCAAGTTTTTATTTCTATAGAAAATTTTGTCAAATTTTTATTTCTATAGAAAATTTTGTCAAAATTTTATTTCTATAGAAAATTTTGTCAAGGTTTCATTTCTATAGAAAATTTTGTCAAAATTTTATTTCTATAGAAAATTTTGTCAAACTAGATTATATACGTATTTAATCGGCCTTTTTTTGTTTAATATATACCCCGTATGGGCTAACTTACAATTTAGAAGACAGTGTTAAAAAGTTTTACGATACCTTGCCATCGGCAAGTGTTATCGCAACCCAAGTAATTCGATTGTGGATGACAGCCTTTAGTAGAAGTTCCTACGCAATCCATGGTGGAGGGTACATAAGATTCGGCCTGGCCGAACTTACGGCCGTATATACTTGTTTTTAATTGAATTTTGTGTGGAATAATGAATCCCTATTAACTAGCTAAGGGATTGGTTATAACATTTCATTATAAAGTGAGACGAATCTTCAATAGCAGGAGTCTTTATAATGTTTCCATAAAATCTGCAAAGACATATTCGGGGGCTCCTTAAATAATTTTATAAAAAAAGGCGATGAGAAAATCTTTAGTCTTCTGTAAAAAGTAACTTTTTCACATTTCACCCGCCCAAAGGTATGCTTTAAATTCTATAAACAAATGCATCTTTATTGTATTATTTCTAGAAAATCTAGGAGAAACCTAATACCTTACCATATGCCACAATATTCCAAGAAAACCTCATTAAAGCTATACAAGATACATTTCGCGTTTACATCGACATTTCCCCCCCACCCCACTCAATAGCACCGTGCCATCAATTTGTCACACCTTAGTGGAGAAAACTATAAAATGAAGAAAATGGAATAAAATACTTTTTATGATGGAGTCTTTTGTTCCGTACTCCCGACTTTAGCTACAAAATTGCATATTATGTCTTTGTCAGGTGTAGAGAGTAAAAGAAAATTATAAAAAAAGTAGAAGGTTTAACGTTATAAAAAAATGTATAAATCTTACAATTGGTTTTGTATTACCTTCATTGCTTTGTGAGTTAAAAAAAAAGAATGAAAAAAAAAAACCGAAGATGAATAAGAAACCAGGTATACATTCAAAGGAAATGATATATTAGCTAGACTGTCCATAGGATATATAGACGACAGTATGCATGACAAGCAACAATTCTTTGTTTTGACTTTTCCATAGGGAGTGGCTCAACAGGACTCTTAAAAAATGATACTCTCTATGAAGGCTGTAGATAAATGATGAAGGTGGTTTTCGAAAATAAAAAATAAAAAACTGATTGGTTTATCCTTATACCAAACTAGAATTGGTGGGGAAATCAACAAATGCAGAGACACATCTCTCTAAAAATAAATGAAAAAAATTAAACAAAGTGGTAAAAGTGATTCATTAGGGACCAGAGACAAACTTTTTGGTTTATTACTCAATATTATAAGGAATTTATAATTATTTTAATAAAGCCATAGAAAATGCCTAAAAGTATGCTACAATTTATGCAAAGATGAATCCTTTTAAACCTCTTGAGCAAAAAAGTGACTTAAAAAATCGCCTTCGTAAAAGATGGACTACTTATGTTATTTTCAATCCATTTTTCGTAGGAAGAAGTTTATTTCCATTTTGTGTGAAGAATATCGTGCAAAAGTTGATAAAGAGATTCATTAGGGGCCGTTGCCAAAACTTTGTTTTTTTTTTCAACTACACGCAAAGAAAAAAAACGTTTGGAAAACGTGTACCGAAAACGTTTTTCTTTTGTTAGAGTTTTTTGAATTGCTTCGAAAATTTTAAACTTTTATCACCAAAAAAATTCGTTTGTTACAACATTTTTATTTTTTCAATAAAAAAAGTTATTTTTGAAACAACAACGCAGTCCATTTCGTTTATATCAAACACTGTTTTTTTCTGACTTTTAGTCTTTAATAAGACACATTTTACAGTTCAAAATTTAATATACTACAATGTAATAATGAACATTGTTTCGGAATCTTCCGAACATATCTGGAATATATGTAAAAAAAAACAAAAAAAACTTTGGTCGAGTTTGCAAGTCGGACGTAGCAACCACTGCTCCACGGTGCCAAACTAAATGTTTGTTTCTGTTAAATAAACTTTGTTTATTCGGTTCGTGGGCGCCGCAAGCTATGCTATATAAGTATAACTTATATGGATATTTATCTATTGATGACCATAACAGGTACATAGCTCAGTGGTTAGTGTGTTGGCTTACAAAGTGCATGGTCCGCGGTTCGATTCTCCATCCAGGCGAAAGGTAAAAAAATTTTAAAAATTTATAAAATCGTATAATTTCTTCTACATTGTTGGTATTACAGGAAAAGGTGTTAAGGACTAAAAAACCTCGTGGATGTGAGAAAGATGTGAGGGAAAATACAATTAGCAAGAAAACAATGATTTTTTTTTTAGTTTGTCTTTATGAAATCCTGGAAAAGAATAAACGTGTATCACAAAAAGTATATACTTTTCTTCCAAATACACTTCCTTACAGCGAAGAGCAAATGAGAAACGAACTTTGTTTGTCTAAAATTTCGTTTGGGAGGAAAGAATTATTTTTTTGCGTGTACTTGTGCCTAGATTCAAGTTGATTGAGCCTGTTTCGTTAAGAAGATATCATGATTTCAACTGAAAGACGGACGGTCGTTCATCGCTAGACTCAGAATTTCTCCACGACTCAGAATATTCATACTTTCTAGGGTTCGAGACCACAATGGACTGAATAGTCTAAGTGAGCCTGAATCTTAATCGGCCTGCCACTTTAACCTAACCTAGGGTTCGAGACCAATATTTCGATGTTACAAATGGAATGACAAAGTTGTTATACCACCATCCTACACCCAAAAAAAGTGACCCCACCGTGGAAGAAAATTTAGGTTTATTTGAGAAAATTTTAATTTTAATTGGTCAAATAGAAGAAAATTTTACAAAAATAATTAATTTATTTCTGTTGTTTAAGAAAATTTCATATGTTGGAAGAAAAAATTGGATTTAAAAATTGTTAAAATGTCTTTAGCACTGTCCGAGGTTCGAGACAGGTACAATTTTAGTAAAATTTACTCATTTGAGAGACTTATTAACTCAATTTAAGCAAACTTCTGCCATTTTAGGAAAATATGAACTATTTTATTTTTTAGTAAAATTGTGCACTATATTTGTATAAAACTTTTTTCTTGTTTTTAGTTCACGTCATTAAAGCTAGCAAAAAATTATTCAAATAAGGAACATTTGCTCATATTGTGCAAAATCTAACTAAAATCAACTAATCTTCATGAACTAAAATAAAGTTCAGTTGGCATTAGAGCGCCTTTTTTCTGGGTGTATGGTGTAGAATATAAACATTTTGCTCAAATACATGGGAGGATAAATGAGGGGTTAAATAACTTCAATATCAGTAATTTTTGTATGGCATAGGTTAGGTTAGGTGGCAGCCCAATGTATCAGGCTCACTTAGACTATTCAGTCCATTGTGATAAAGGATGATACGGTCAACATTTGGTCAAGGGAAAACGCGTGTAAATCGGTGAAATCGTTTATTTAAAAAATCAAATTAAATTTCTTTTTCAAGTTCAATTAGTATAAAATTCAGGAAAAATATTCAGTTAGGCTTTCGCTTTTCCAAATCCGAATTGCCGGGCCTCACGCTTGACACCTGCCATCAGATTTTGTACAGCCACCTTGTCCACCTTCTTCGCCGCAGAAAGCCAGTTTGCCTTGAACTGCTGCTCGTCCTTAGCAGTTTTTTTGGTCTTCTTTAGGTTCCGCTTGACAATAGCCCAGTATTTCTCAATTGGGCGGAGCTCTGGCGTGTTGGGAGGGTTCTTGTCCTTGGGAACCACCTGCACGTTGTTGGCGGCGTACCATTCCATGGCCTTTTTACCGTAATGGCAAGATGCCAAATCCGGTCAAAACAGTACGGAACAACCGTGTTTCTTCAGGAAAGGCAGCAGACGTTTATTCAAACACTCTTTCACGTAAATTCCGTGGTTGACAGTCCCGGAAGCTATGAAAATGCTGTTTTTCAAGCCACAGGTACAGATGGCTTGCCAAACCAGATATTTATTTGCGAACTTTGACAGTTTTATGTGCTTGAAAATATCTGCTACCTTTCCCCTTCCTTTTGTCGTATAAAACTCCTGTCCTGGAAGCTGCTTGTAGTCGGCTTTGACGTAGGTTTCGTCGTCCATTACCACGCAGTCAAACTTCGTCAGCATCGTAGTGTACAGCCTCCGGGATCGCGCTTTGGCCGTCGTATTTTGTTTATCATCGCGATTTGGAGTCACTACCTTCTTGTAAGTCGATAGTCCGGCTCGTTTTTTGGCTCGATGCACGGTTGTAGACGATACATCCAGCTTATTTGCGGCATCTCGGAGAGGTTAGGGTTTCGCTTGAAACTATCGTCTCAGCGGCTTCCGGTTTTCGATTTCCCCCCGATCCAGACTTCCTGGCTGTCGACAAACGTTCCCCAAACACTTTAATTACATTTGTAACGGTTGATTTGGCAACTTTTAGCGATTTTTCCAGCTTTGCGTGCGAGTAGCTCGGATTTTCGCAATGCGCGAGGAAAATTTTGATACGCTGCTCTTCTTGCTTGGACGGCATTTTGACAACTGAAGAGTGAATTCCAAAATCAAAATAGGCGCAACATTCTACACACACACACATTCAAAATGAGAGGTGTTCAGGTTTTTTAAATGCAAAATTGAAAGAAATACGTCAAGTTTATATTGACCAAATTTTGACCGTATCACCCTTTACCTTATCGGTGAACTTCTCTCTTATCACTGAGTGCTGCCCGATTCCATATTAAGCTCAATGACAAGGGACCTCCTTTTTATAGCCGAGTCCGAACGGCGTCCCACAATGCAGTGAAACAACTTAGAGGCGTTGAAACCCTCAGAAATGTCACCAGTGGGATAATCCACCGCTGAAAAACTTGTTGGTGTTCGGTCGATGCAGGATTCGAACCCACGACCTTGTGTATGTAACGCGGACATGCTAACCATTGCACCACGGTGGCTGCCCTTTTCTATGGGATCCCCACTGGTGCAATGGCTGAAACAGAGGCATATTTTACAGTTCGCTTTACAAAAAAACCAACGTTGTTATGGGCCGAAAACGTTTGATTTTTGCACTATGATAATGTACAACCGTATACCGCATTGAATCATCGCGAGTTCTTCGATTTTAATGAGATTTTGTATAGACATGTTTATTTTAACCCAAATTAATGAAAACGTGCTTAAAATATGCAACATTTTTCCACATGTGAATCCTCCGCCGTACAAGTTCTATCTATACAGAATAGAAACTATCATGGAAATCTCATAATAGCGGATTTTGCAGCTAAAATAAAATTCCATACACCCGAAGTGATCAACTTTCAACCCTTATAAAGCAGCCTGTGGACCCATTAGGGAACCAAAAATTTGCAACAACTCCTCAGCTTTCACACAAATAAAAAATTATGTTAATATATTTATCCATTCTAAAGTTGCTGAATTATTTCAACACAACAAAGAAAAGAAGTATATGCGGCCGTACGTTCGGCCGAATCTTATGTACCCACAACCATGGATTGCGTAGAAACTTCTACGTAAGACTGTCATCAACAATCGAAATAAAAGGTATCTTAAAACTTCTTAACATTGTTTTCTAAATATTGAGTTACCATACATGGTATATATTAGACAAAAAAGTTATGTATAGGCAAGTCTACAAATAATTACGAAACGATATGGACTTTGCACGGTACGTAGAGAGTCAGAATTGAAATATCTGGGTCGCTTATATCGGGTTTATATACAATTTTAAACTTGATATGGACCAATTTTTGTATGATTGGGAATCGATTTATCTGAGGGCTATATATAACTATAGACCGATATGGACCTAGTTAGGCATGGTTGTTAACGGCCATATAAAGGGTGGTTAAAATTTCAAGGGCCGATGTTGATTTTGAATAAAACACAAACTATTTAGGAAATTATTGTAATTTTATTTTATTATGATAATATTGGCCAAATTGGCGCCTTGACCTCGATGGCACACCTTCATCCGATGGTCCACATTTTCGATGACGCTGAGGCATAATGGAGGTTCTATGCCGTTAATGTGCCGAATTATCTCATCCTTTAGCTCTGGAATTGTTGCTGGCTTATCGACGTACACCTTTTCTTTCAAATAACCCCAAAGAAAAAAGTCCAACGGTGTCAAATCACATTATCTTGGCGGCCAATTGACATCGCCATTACGTGAGATAACACGACCATTGAATTTGTTGCGCAAAAGAGCCATTGTTTCGTTAGCTGTGTGGCAAGTGGCACCGTCCTGCTGAAACCACACTGTTAGAAAAATATGTTTTTCATATGTTCCGATATAAACAAAATGTGTTTCGGGCACGATTTTAAACCACAATATATTTAAGTGCGAACATGTAATGTTCCTAAACTAACACTAAATGTTTGGGACATCTATGTTAATATGTTAGAATATATTATGTTTGGGGCATGAATGTTTCATAAAAATAATATGTGTGAATGTAAACATATATAAATTAACAAATTTCGAGTAAACATATATATGTTGTGATATTTTATTCAGAGAGCGACAAAAAGAGAGTATAGAGAAAGAAATAGAGATGGAAACCGGGAGGGTTGACGAAAGATATCAACACAACAAAGCGAGAGAATGAAAAAAGAACAATTTCTGTGAAACCGCTTGTATGTTGTTTCGGAAAAGTGTTTTATGATAAGGCTAAAAATTTGATATGCTTAAGTCTAAATATTATTTAATTTGAATAAAGAGAATAGACATTCGGAACCAAGAGAATAGACATTTGAAAAACAAACTGCATATGTTTTCGCCTTGAGAGCAGCATTTTATGCATGTGTGAACATGTGTTTTGTTTATCATTTTGGCATTATGGGCACAATTTTTCGTTAAAATAAATCAGGGATCTTCATAAAAATAACGAAAGGGCACTATACTCTTTTTAGAGTTGGGACAGTAAAATGAAATAAGGAGGAAATAGTGAAAAATTACACAGTAAAATGTAAAAAACAAACTTTAGTTCCTCTTTATTAAAAAGTAGTCCACGAGGAGTTGACGGACACCATCAAATATAAAAGCGGGCAATAAGTTCGGTTTTACAGCTAAAACAAGTTAAAAAGTTTATTTTCTTTAAAATGAATTATTAAAGAAAAATAAAAGGAATTTTAGAGCGATGGTGTTAAATGCTAGTAAAAAAATGTTCACTCCTAAATAAATTTATGTTTATATTATAAAATTATGTATGTATGTTTATACTCGACTCCACGTTCTTCTTTTGTTAGTTTTTGATTTCCTTCCAAATTTTTAAGTTTTGTACAAAAACAGTTTTTTTTTTAAAGTTGTTATTTTTGCAATAAAAAATAATATTTTATCCAAAAATCAGTCAATTTCGTTTAAATCAAGCACAGTTACTGACTATAAATCTTTAAAAACACACATTTCGAAGTTTCATTTAAAAAAAATTGATATAGTATAAATATAAATGTTTTAATTTAAAAAACAAAAAAAAAATGTTCGGTCGGAGCAGGGATTGAACCCACGACCCTTTGTATGCAAGGCAGACATGCTAACCACTGCTCCACGTGGCAAACAAATGTATGTTTCTGTTAAATAATGTTATGTTTGCATGGGCTCGTGGGCGCTGCAAACTATGCTATATAAATGTAACTTAAAACGATAATTATCTACTGGTGACTATAACAGCTACGTAGCCCAGTGGATAGTGTGTTGGCTTACAAACTGTATGGTCCTCGGTTCGATTCTCCGTGCAGGCGAAAGGTGAAATTTAAAAAATTTATAAAAGTGAATAATTTCTTCAACATTATTTGTATTACAGAAAAAGGTGCCAATAACTAAAAAATTTCGTGGAAGTGAAAATTACGAGTATGTTAGGGAATGAGCACAATCGTGTTTGGGAAAAATTCTTCCAAGCATATAATATTTTTGGCTCCAAATGCTTCCAAACATATAATATGTTCACATAAAACAAACATATTAATGTTTCGGAAGTATGCAATAATATATGTGCTTCCTGCAAAATATGTTTGGAACATATGTTAAAGAAGCGATTTTTTTTGAGGGTGCACATATCGTCCACATCCATATCTTCCAATTCGGGCCATAAAAAGTTCGTTATCATCTCACGATAGCGAACACCATTCACAGTAACTGCCTGACCGGCCTCATTTTGGAAAAAAATACGGCCCGATGATGCCGCCAGCCCATAAACCGCACCAAACAGTCACTCTTTGTGGGTGCATTGGTTTTTCGACAATCACTTTTGGATTCTCATTCGCCCAAATGCGGCAATTCTATTTAATGACGAATCCACTGAGGTGAAAATGTGCCTGATCACTGAAGATGATTTTCTTCGAAAATTGATCATCCACTTTTGCCATTTCTTGGAACCATTCTGCCCATTCACGACGTCCATGGTTCAAATTGAATAAGTCTGAAATAGAGAAATGTCAAATAAAATTCGGAAAAAAACTTGGCGTTTAGGTGTGGTTCACAATCAACATCGACCTTGAACTAGCACAACGTACCAAATTTCAACTGACTCGGATGAAATTTGCTCCTCCAAGAGGCTCAAAAACCAAATCTCATGATCGGTTTATATGAGGGCTATTTATGATTATGGACTGATATGGACCATTATTTGTATGGTTATTAGAGACCATCTACTAACACCACGTACCAAATTTCAACTGAATCAGATGAATTTTGGTCTTCCAAGAGGCTCCGTAGGTCATATCTGGGGTTCGGTTTATTGGGGGCTATATATCATTATGGACCGATGTGGACCAATTTTTGCATGGTTGTTAGAGACCATATACTAACACCATGTACCAAATTTCAGCCGGATCGAATGAAATTTGCTTCTCTTAGAGGCTCCGTAAGCCAAATCGGGGGATCGGTTTATATGGGGGCTATATATAATTATGAACCGATGTGGACCAATTTTTGCGTGGTTGTTAGAGATCATATGCTAACACCATGTACCAAATCTCAGCCGGATCAGATGAAATTTGCTTCTCTTAGAGGATCCGCAAACCAAATCTGGGTATCGGTTTATATGGTGCACTCCCAATGATGTTCTTTATTTTAACTACCCAGGAAGTTCTTTTAATTCTATTTTTTATAACTTGGTTTTTTCATACTTTTAATGGATAATTTTATTTTTTTTTTTTTTGTTTCAAATAGGTTAAAAACAGAGTAAGAATTCATAAAATGGTACAAATCATTTAAATTTTGTCGAAAAAAATGCTAAATCCAATCTGAAAAAATTGTGAATTTTTGAAAATATTTGAGGTCAAACGTTTCCGAGAAGCCTTAGAATCCATTAAAAATTATAAAAATTATTTATTTGACAAAATATCACAGATTTTTTTAATTTATATCCAAAACATTGAATTCGGATCACACCTAAAGAAGTGATGCAAATTCAGTGCAACGGCTGTTGAAATGGAGGACTTTCGTCCTATGACAACCCAGCAAAAAAAATTGGAAGTTGTTCCACAAACATTTCTTTTAAAGCCCATCCCAGAATCCCCCATCGAGTTTTTTCAAATTCCGATGCAGTCCTTTTGGACAAGTCCACAAACATTTCTTCTAAAGCGCATCGTGGGATCCCCAAATAATTTTTTTCCACTTCCGATGCAGTCCTTTTGGACAAGTGCACAAACATTTCTTCTAAAGCGCATCTTGGGATCCCCCAATGATTTTTTTCTACTTCCGATGTAGTCCTTGTGGACAAGTATTAGAAATAACGCAATCAGACTATTTTAAGTGCAAATTTTGTACAAATGAATTTTACAAAAAAAAAAAAAAAAAAAAATAGAAAACTAATAAAAAAATAAAAAATAGAAATTAATAACAAAAGTAAAAAATAATAAAAAAAAAATAAATTTCATCCCCGCTGGGATTTGAACCTGTGCCGTTTGACTTTTTCGCTTCCATGGAAGTTCTTTTGAGAAGGTTTTGCAAATTACGAGAATTTTTTTTTTTTTTTTATTTTTAATGGAAAAAATATATTTATACGAAAATATATGCCGAAAATAAAAAATAAAACCGATACATGACATAAAAAAAATATTTTTTTAGAAAAATATTTGATAAAAAAATTGCCGCTGGTGAGATTTGAACCTGCGTTTCTTTTTTTTCGTTCATACTAATAAAGAACATCTCGAGAAGCAATTATAATGTTGGTGTCGTATTACGATCATATCACAAACATTTGAATTGACCTTTCGACGCTTTATGTTCAATGGCGTTTGTGGCTGAGTGTGCTAAGGCGTTCTGTTATGGTGCCAGCAAACCCAGGTTCAACCCCTGGTCGTAGCGAAAAAGTTTTTCAAATTGTAAAAATTAGATAATAGGAAAATAATTGTGTAATAATAAAACATATGGATGAAAAAAAGTGAAATTGGTTGAAAAAATTTGTTTTTTTTTTGCTTTTTAAATTTCTTCATTCAAATTAACTTCCAGGGCACAACTTCTAAAGCAATGCAAAGGATCCAAAAAGGGAGTACTTCCTATGACAAGCCCATGTTAAATTCATTGGAGATGATCCAAGTTTGCACTACTTCCGGATCACAGATTGGGGATCCAAACTACTTTTTTGGAAGCTCTTTTTTTGCTGGGAAGTTAAATTCATCGCCAATTTTGCACCAATTCCGGATTCAAAAAGAACATTTTCATTACTATTTTGTCGACGTTTTTTTTGATGGGACGCTTGGGAGCCACCGTGGCGCAATGGTTAGCATGCCCGCCTTGCACACACAAGGTCGAGGGTTCGATTCCTGCTTCGACCGAACACCAAAAAGTTTTTCAGCGGTGGATTATCCCACCTCAGTAATGCTGGTGACATTTCTGAGGGTTTCAAAGCTTCTCCAAGTAGTTTCACTGCAATGTGGAACGCCGCTCGGACTCGGCTATAAAAAGGAGGTTCCTTGTCATTGAGCTTAACATGGAATTGGGCAGCACTCAGTGATAAGAGAGAAGTTCACCAATGTGGTATCACAATGGACTTAATAGTCTAAGTGAGCCTGATACATCGGGCTGCCATCTAACCTAACCTAACCTATCATAAAACGCTTAAGAGTTAAATTCAGTTACAATTTTAGTGACACCTGGGATGTTAAGAGTTCTCGATTTTAATAATGCTCATGTTTTCAGACACTTCGGTAAGGTAAATTAATCATAAAATTATTCGTGAGTCACGATATTTTTCGTGAGTCACGTTATTTATCGTGAGTAACGACGTTTTCGTGCGTGAGTACAAATTTTCTTTTCGTGAGTATGCGTGAGCGTGAGTAAACTATTACTCACGTGCACACCTCTATTTCAAACCTCGCCAAGAGACGGCATGATGCTGTATCTAGAATGTAACACTAATTTATAAGACTAGAAATAGTAGCAGTGATACTGAAAGATAGTGTTGGCATAACGGCCAGAACCATTGTCCACATCCATATCAAACGATTATTTGACTTTGCTATTGAAATGCCTAAAAGTATGCTACAAAATTTTAAAATTTGTTTCCCCTTTTAAGCACTTCACTCTAATTTATTAACCTGAGCTTTTATGTAGAGACCTCCCTAGAACTCGAAACCAATGCAAACTGAAGTATTTGTTGGCTAGCGAAGTGAATTGTTTTTTGCTGGTTGTTTGTTTTTTGCGTTTTTGCTCCATAAATGTTCGAGAATGGTATAGTAGTGCTTCATTCGAACGATTTGTTTGTTAGCTTTTCATTTAGTTTTGCCTCTGTGTGGTTATGAAATGAGCATGAAATGCAATTTCAAGTGTCCTTTTGTTGAAACTCCTCGAATCCTCGTTGGTTTCTTGTGCAAATTTCATATTTTTTGCCTTTATTCGCCATAGCATGGAGTCAGTTCTAAAGCAACAACTCCACTTAGAGTTTATAATGTTTTTTTTTTTCATATCTGACTTTTTAAATTGAAGTTAGCCATGGTTATAACCAAATTTTTCTTATGGTCAATGCTTTAATTTGGTTTTGCATAGCGAATGTTGATGCGTTAGAGAGCTGCACATTATTTTTTTTCTGTACTTATGAAGGGAGAGAGAGTTGTATGCTCTATTTGGATATCATGAAATGCCTATGAGTTTCATTATATTTTTTCATAAAAAATTTATAAAAACCGATAAGAGGTAAACAATTGTAATGCAATGCTTTATATTTCAAGTAGATTTTGCATAATGTGATAACTAAAAATGAACAATTTAATGATATTCAATATACATATGGCATTGAGAGGTCAGTTTTGCATATTTTAAGTTAAATAATACTATTGTGTGCTGCCTATCATTGCAAAAGCAGATACGCATTTATAATTTGCATAATTTTAGGAAAGAGCGAAATATGTTGCATACTTTAACGGGTTGAACGTTGTTCTTGGAAATTAACGACGTTGTTCTTGGAAATAATTAAGATATTTGTAAGTCTCATATTTGGTATGCTATGTAATCGATTTGGCCGAATGAGGCTTTCAAAGTAGAAAAAAGCACAACATTAGAGGCAAGAGACAAGCATTCTTGCCATTTTACTCAATTTAATAGAGAAAGATCCCAAAAATATGCAATAACTTTTGAAAGCTTATTTTTCTTAAATCTTTCTAGCAAAGATGTGATACATTAACGGCCATTTTCATGTAGCTCCTTTAGGCTTTAACTGCCAGTTAACAGAAAGAATATTGCAAATATCTACTCTCCGGTTAACTTTAACTGACAAATTTTCAGCAGTTAAGTTCCTAACTGACATATGAAATATATAAGCAAGATGACAGATATGTCCATGGTAGGTATAAAAGTTCGTTAGCTAACGTAGCACTAACGGAGCTTCATGAAAATGGGGGTATATCTTATAATATAGATTAAACACTTATTTTATAATGATTAATTTACATTTCTCATGAAAATAGATTTGCCGTAATTTTTTTGTACGTTGGAAGGACTGCCAGAAACATCTAAAAAATGTCACCTCAAACTAATCATTAGAAATTATTATACGCATATCTTTCTGAAGTTAAATTATTCAACAAAGATTTTTAATTAAATTTTTAAGGGGAATATCGTTTAATTGTGAACCGAAACCGAAAATCCACGTCAAAGCAAAGAAAAAAATCAACAACTATTTGGACAGTTTCGTCCAACCATTGATGCTGTAAAAATTCAACACACCTCCTAGTTTGTGAAATTTCAGTTAAATTGAATGAAAGTAAAAAACTACTTTATAACATAACATTAAATTTGAATTAAAACAAAAATATATCAAATTAAAATTAAATCATTTACATTAAAATAAATATATAATTTAAGTTAACAATTAATTTAAAATAAAATTAAAATTAAGCTCACAATTTTTTTTTTAAATTTTATTTCTATTAATAAGTTTTTAAAAAATTTATTTCTATATAAAATTTTCTCAAAATTTTATTTCTACAGAAAATTTTCTCAAAATTTTATTTCTATAGAAAATTTTCTCAAAATTTTATTTCTACAGAAAATTTTCTCAAAATTTTATTTCTACAGAAAATTTTGCAAACTTTTATTTCTACAGAAAATTTTGCAAAATTTTGTTTCTGTTGATAATTTTTTTTTAAATTTTATTTGTATACCAAATTTTGTCAAAATTTTATTTCTACATATTTTTTTACAATTTTTTTTTTTTATATTGGTATTTTTTTCAAAAATTTATTTCTATAGAAAATTTTGCAACATTTTATTTACTATATATATTTTTTTCAAAAATTTATTTCTATAGAAAATTTTCTCAAAATTTTATTTCTATAGAAAATTTTCTCAAAATTTTACTTCTATAGAAAATTTTGCAAAATTTTATTTACTATATAAATTTTTTTTTCAAAATTGTATTCTCTTGATATTTTTTTCAAAATTTTGTTACTATAGAAAAGTTTGCAAAATTTTATTTCTATTGATAATTTTTTTTTTAACTTTTATTTGTATAGCAAAATTTGTCAACATTTTATTTCTATACACATTTTTTTTTTAATTTTCTTTCTATTGATAATTTTTTCAAAAATTTATTTCTATAGAAAATTTTTTCAAAAATTTATTTCTATAGAAAATTTTGCAACATTTTACTTACTATATATTTTTTTTTTAAACTTTATTTCTATTGATAATTTTTTCAAAAATTTATTTCTATAGAAAATTTTCTCAAAATTTTATTTCTATAGAAAATTTTGCAAAATTTTAGTTCTATAGAAAATTTTGCAAAATTTTATTTACTATATAAAAAAATTTTTTTTTCAAAATTTTATTCTCTTGATAATTTTTTCAAAATTTTGTTACTATAAAAAAGTTTGCAAAATTTTATTTCTATTGATATTTTTTTTAACTTTTATTTGTATAGCAAAATTTGTCAACATTTTATTTCTATATACATTTTTTTTCAAAATTTTCTTTCTATTGATAATTTTTTCAAAAATTTATTTCTATAGAAAATTTTTTCACAATTTTATTTCTATAGAAAGTTTTGCAACATTTTATTTACTATATAATTTTTTTTCTGTAACAAATTTGCAAAATTTTCTTTACTATATAATTTTTTTTCAAAATTTTATTTCTATTGATAATTTTTTCAAAAATTTATTTCTATAGAAAATTTTCTCAAAATTTAAAATTTTGCAAAATTTTATTTCTATAGAAAATTTTGTCAAAATTTTATTTCTATATAAAATTTTGTCAAAATTTTATTTCCATATAAAATTTTGTCAAAATTTTATTTCTATATAAAATTTTGTCAACATTTTATTTCTATATAAAATTTTGTCAAAATTTTATTTCTATATAAAATTTTGTTAAAATTTTATTTCTATACAAAATTTTGTCAAAATTTTATTTCTATATAAAATTTTGTCAAAATTTTGTTTCTATAGAAAATTTTGCAAAATTTTATTTACTATATAATTTTTTTTTTTCAAAATTTTATTCTCTTGATAATTTTTTCAAAATTTTATTTCTATAGAAAATTTTGCAAAATTTTATTTCTACTCATAATTTTTTTTTAACTTTTATTTGTATAGCAAATTTTGTCAAAATTTTATTTCTATATATTTTTTTTCAAAATTGTATGTCTATTGATAATTTTTTCAAAAAATTATTTCTATAGAAAATTTTCTCAAAATTTTATTTCTACAGAAAATTTTGCAAAATTTTATTTCTATTGATAATTTTTTTTTTTAACTTTTTGTTGTATAGGAAATTTTGTCAAAATTTTATTTCTATTTAAAATTTTCTCAAAATTTTTTTTCTATAGAAAATTTGATCAAAGTTTTATTTCTGTAGAAAAATTTGCAAAATTTTTTTAATTTTATTTCTATTGATAATTTTTTCAAAAACTATTTTTCTATAGAAAAATTTTCTCAACATTTTATTTACTATATAAAATTTTCAACATTTTATTTCTCTTGAAATTTTTTTCAAAATTTTATTTCTCTTGGCAAGTTTTTCAAAAAATTATTTCTAAAGAAAATTTTGAAAAATTTTTATTTCTTTAGAAAATTTTGCAAAATTTTATTTACTTTATAAAAATTTTTCCAAAATTTCATTTCTATAGACATTTCGGTCAACATTTTATTTCTATAAAAAAATTTTTAAAAATTTTATTTCTATACAAAAATTTCTCAAAATTTTATTGGCTATATAATTTTTTCGTCAAAATTTTATTTCTCTTGATAATTTTTTCAAAATTTTATTTCTATAGAAAATTTTGCAAAATTGTATTTGCTATATAATTTTTTTCAAAATTTTATTTTTCTTAGTAATTTTTTCAAAAACTTTATTCTATAGAAAATTTTGCAAAATTTCATTTACTGTATAAAAATTTTTCCAAAATTTTATTTACTGTATAAAAATTTTTCCAAAATGTTATTTCTATAGATATTTTGGTCAAAATTTTATTTCTATAGAAAATTTCGTCACAATTTTATTTCTATATAAAATTTCATCAAAATTTATTTCCATAGAAATTTTCTCAAAATTTTATTTATTACTGATGCTCACTGATACTCACTGCTAAGTCAAAAACTTGCAAAAATGATTAAGCACTATACCTCTACCTACACGTCTAATACATATCTATCGACAGATGAATCAACATTTTGCAAAATTTTATTTCTACTGATAATTTTTTTAATTTTTTTGTATAGCAAATTTTGTCAAAATTTTATTTCTATAGAAATTTTTTCAAAAATTTATTTCTATAGAAAATTTTATTTCTATAGAAATTTTACTATATAATTTTTTTCAAAATTTTTTCCTCTTGATAATTTTTTAAAAATTTTATTTCTATTGATAATTTTTTTTTTTACTTTTATTTGTTACCAAATTTTGTCAAAATTTTATTTCTATATATTTTTTTCAAAATTTTATTTCTATCGATAATTTTTTAAAAAATTTATTTCTATAGAAATTTTTTTCACAATTTTATTTCTTTAGAAAATTTTGCAAAATTTTATTTACTATCAGCGTTGCCAATTTAGCTTTTTTCCCGCTAGATTTGGCTTTTTTTGAAGACGTTTAGCGGGAAAAAATGCATATAGCTTTTAGCTTTTTTCTGGCTTTTTTTCATGACCCTTTTAGCTATTTTTGGCTTTTTTTATTTTCGACATGTTTCTATTGAAATATGGATAAATCGGCGTTTTTATCTAAGCCTTGCTGGAAGTATAAGGGTTTCCACATATTTCAAAGCTCAGTTGAAACATTGATAATGAGTCCAGCCATTATGCGGGCATTTTTGTAGCAAATACACCTTGTTGTAAAGTTTTTTCATTATATACATAAAAGTTATCGTAAACTTTAAATCTACTATTACCATACAAATTTGTTAGATAAACTGTCAGTAAATTATTGGGAATATTATCATTTGAATCGTTTATCATTTTTATGTTATTATAATATTCTAAAGTTATTACGATATTACTAAATTAAAATAGTAGATGTGAATAGCTTTGTGCACTGAAAAAATATTGTCGTGAGGCCATAGATTTCATTTCCTTAAAATACGAACGCGAATTTTGGTTATAATAGCATTTGTGAATTTCTTTTATATAAACTATTTTCCTTGTCCAAAAGACGATAAAGTCGTTTTGTCCTTATAATTAAGTGATTCAACTTAAAAATGGGTATGTTTTCATGAAAGAAGGAAGAATTAATGAAATTGTCTTTAAATGTGAGGAGTTTTTGCATCTTAACCACAAACCAAAATAGCGTTCAAAAATAGAAGATGTTTTTCAACACTTTATTTTAAAAACGTATATATACAATAATTTCTACTTGAAGTCGAGTCTGAATTTGGAAATTTAAGTTGGCGTTAGCACGTTTTTAAAGCACTTTGATAGCTCATGAAGAAAAGGAAAATGTTTTTACTGGGAAATGTAAACTATAGGTATTTTCTACAATTTAAATAAAAATAATGTATTTCGAATTTTTCACAATTTCAAAACCAAACTAAAATTTTATTTAAAAAAATGACAAATCATTTGTTTACCAAATCTAAAGCATGCTTAGATCATTTAATATTTTAAAATAACAAGTAAATAAAATAGAGGTGTTGGGAAGGTAGCTCCCACAAAACGAAGGACTTCCAGTAAAAAATTTGTGATAGTAATCAAAATGTATCAAATACGCAAACAGAGCTAATATGCAATGCAAATGAAAATAATATGCATTGTAAGTTAAATAAAGCCTTTAAGTTTGTTAAATTTCAATCAAAAATGTGACTTTTGATACAAAAAAATTTAGCTTTTTTTCTAGCTATTTTTTAGCATTTTTTAGCTTTTTTTAGCTATTTTTTTGGGCAAATCTAGCGGTTTTTGGTGAAACAATTCTGGCAACGCTGTTTACTATATAAATTTTTTTTTCAAAATTTTATATCTATTGATAATTTTTTCAAAAATTTATTTCTATAGAAAATTTTCTCAAAATTTTATTTCTACGGAGAATTTTGCAAAATTTTATTTCTATTGATAATTTTTTTTTTAACTTTTTTTGTATAGCAAATTTTGTCAAAATTTTATTTCTATATAAAATTTTATCAAAATTTTATTTCTGTAGAAAATTTTGCAAAATTTTATTTACTACATAAATTTTTTTCAAAATTTTATTTTTATTGATAATTTTTTCAAAAATTTGTTTTTATAGAAAAACTTTCTCAAAATTTTATTTCTATAGAAAATTTTTCAAAATTTTATTTACTATATAAATTTTGATTATTATTTTTGGTCCGTTTATTAGTTTCAAAATTTTTCCCATCTAATTAAGCTATCAGACCTAAGGTTGTTTTCCGCAAATAACAATGCAATAAAAAAGTCTTTTTATTTGCGGAAAACAACCTTAGGTCTGATAGCTTAATTAGATGGGAAAAATTTTGATATATAAATTTTTTTTTTCAACATTTTATTTCTCTTGAAATTTTTTTCAAAATTTTATTTCTCTTCATAATTTTTTCAAAAAATTATTTCTAAAGAAAATTTTGCAAATTTTTTATTTCTTTAGAAAATGTTGCAAAATTTTATTTACTATATAAAAAATTTTCAACAATTTTATTTCTATAGACATTTCGGTCAAAATTTTATTTCTATAGAAAAAATTCTCAAAATTTTATTTCTACAGAAAATTTTGTAAAATTTTATTGACTATATAATTTTATTTCTCTTGATAATTTTTTCAAAATTTTATTTCTATAGAAAATTTTGCAAAATTTTATTTACTATATAATTTTTTTTGTTCAAAATCTTATTTCTCTTAATATTTTTTTCAACACTTTGTACTATAGAAAATTTTGCAAAATTTTATTTTTATAGAAAATTATGCAAAATTATGCTGGAGTTGGAGTCGAGCAAACGCTGGCTCGACTTCACAGCCCTGGTTTTAATAATTCCTTGCTTGCTAGATTGTTTTTTTTTACACAATTTTTACCACTACGCGGAATTAGCAAATAAATTTCAATATTTTATATTTTACTTCTTCATATTTCAATTTAAATATATATACATAGAATTTTATCATTATACGTCTTTACGTCTTTCAAATCCAATAATCAATGCACGTATTCATACGTTTGTTATGCATGTTTATATCTGCTTATCAAACATTGTCATAGAATCATTTGACAAAAACAAAAAAAAAAAAAAAAAAACAATTTTTATAAATGCGTCGCTTTGCGTATTTCAAATCCCTTGACATGTATACGCTAATACAATGGAACCAAATGTTATTTTCAATGGCAAACAACAAATATACGTACACTTTTGTAAAATTTTGAGTGAAAAATGAGCATAATGACAACAAAAGAAGCTTAGATTTATCTGCAAGCAGTCACAAATACGACATCATGATTGTTTTTTGAGAGTTCTTTTTGTGGATTTGAAATCTCATCACGAGTAACGCACATTTCGTTAAATTTAATGCTTTTACAATAGAACAGGCACCTTGGCGTTATTGGAAATAATGCTATTAAAAAATACTTATTAAATTTGAAATTTCAAAAAACAAGAATGGAGATTTTTTTCTATATTTTATATAGAAAGTTTAAGGGCAATAAATATTTGTGTTTAAATTTTCTTAAAAGGCAAAACACAAATCTGTGTACGGGAATTTTAGATTGGCCTAACGTTTGTTTTATACATTTTTTATAAATTTTATAAACTTATTATACCTTAAACAATGTTCAAAGAATGTAATTGCCGAATAGCGCCGCCGATGTTATCAGCCGTTTACTACACACAAAATTTTTTTTTCTGATTCAATCACGAAATTAATTTATCCAATTAATTTTTAATTGAAATGTCTTCAATCACAGAAATGATAGTATCAATTAAAAAATTAATTGAAGGTCAATTAAAAAGTTAATTGATCCAATTAAAAAATTAATTTATACTATTATTTCTGCGATTGATTTCTGTTTCAATTTAAAAAATGGTTGAATCAATTAATTTTTTAATTGAATATTTTTTAAAACTCAATTAAAATTTTAATTGGAAAATTTTTCGTGAATTTTTTTTTGTGTAGTTTAGGTCAGTCGATGGTGCTGCCGATTAAATGGGCTCGTCTGGGCTGAATATTGTTACTTTGGAGAGGTTAACGAGTTTCAAAGTGTCCAAATTTTTGGAGACTTCTTTTTACTCGCTTTCTTTTCCAAATCTAATTGATGATAACATTTCTCGAATAAATTAATCAAATAAATATTTGTACAAATGTTCCTTTCTCAACGTCTCTCAAAGGAAATTCCTATCACACTCCAACTTAAAATCAACTTACCACCAAAAAGTCTTTCTTGCATAACATACCACAGAAATGTGAAAAACTTCAACATAAACATCAAAATAAATAATAAACATCAATTTTCAACGGCATATTAAAGAGAATATAAGCACACCATCATAACATGCAGAGGGCGTCTTTTAGTATGTGTGTGTGTGTTTGTACATGAGTAATGACAAATAACAACCCCCTCTCAACCCCCCCTACAAACTGTCACATACATGCGGCGGCCTTTTAACTTCCTTTATGATCCTTTTTGTTTCATATTTATTCACTTAGAAATGCACAGCCAAAAAGTATGCTAAGATTTCATCTTGTGGTAGTAGAGAATTTTTTTATGTCGTTTTCAAGAAACAGAAATTTATATTGCATTAAGGGCACTCTAGCATCGGGAGTGGGGGAGATGTTATGTGAAAGGAAAACCTCAACAACCACAATCAGAAGTTATGACGACGAATAAACATTTCAGTAAGGAAATCCCCTGAGATCCAGTTTTTTGTTTTGTCTTTTTGGGTGAGCCTGTTGTGGTGGGGAATGGTTGTACTTTTTTCGTGGAATGTTTATAGACAGTGGGTTGGAGGTGGGACAAATTTTATAAAGAAGAATCGAGATTTTTTTTGGAAACAATCGCCACAAATTTACTTAAAAATTACACTTTTTAATTTGAAAAATTAAAATATGAATAAAAAAATATGGTAGTACTTAGTAATCAGTTAGACTGACCTAAGTAACATCCACAGAAAGTTATTTTAATAAATTTTTTATAACTCGTTTTTTTCATATTTTTAATGTGTAATTTTAACTTTTTTTGTTTAACATAGATTAAAACCAGTAAGGAAAGTCTAAAGTCAGGCGGGCCGACTTTATTATACCCTGCACCACTTTGTAGATCTAAATTTTCGATACCATATCACATCCGTCAAATGTGTTGGGGGCTATATATAAAGGTTTGTCTCAAATATCTACATTTAAATATCACTCGATCTGGACAGAATTTAATAGACTTCTACAAAATCTATAGACTCAACATTTAAGTCGGTTAATGCACTAGAGTGGAACATAATGTTACTAAAAATGTATGGGAAACATTTAAATCTGAAGCAAATTTAAGGAAACTTCGCACAAGTTTATTTATGATTTGTCGCTCGATATAAAGGGTGATACGGTAAAATTTTGGTCAATATAAACTTGACGTATTTCTTTCAATTTTGCATTTAAAAAACCTGAACACCCCTCATTTTGAAGGTGTGTGTGTGTAGAATGTTGCTCCTATTTTGATTTTGGAATTCACTCTTCAGTTGTCAAAATGCCGTCTAAGCAAGAAGAGCAGCGTATCAAAATTTTGCTCGCGCATGGCGAAAATCCGAGCTACTCGCACGCAAAGCTGGCAAAATCGCTAAAAGTTGCCAAATCAACCGTTACAAATGTAATTAAAATGTTTGGGGAACGTTTGTCGACAGCCAGGAAGTCTGGATCGGGGGGAAATCGAAAACCGGAAGCCGCTGAGACGACAAAGAGAGTTGCCGGTAGTTTCTAGCGAAACCCTAACCTCTCTCTCCGAGATGCCGCAACAGTGTTGCCAGGTTAGGGGTTTTCCCCCCAAATTTAGGGGGTTTTTTCACGTTTAGGGGGATTTTTAGGGGTAAAATTTATTTGGGGGGATTTTTGGGGGTAAAAAAATTATTTCAGTGGAGCAATTCTCAAGCAAATTCGGAACAATTCTAGCATGAGTTATGAGAAAAAAGATGCGGAAAGTCAACAAGAAGATCCTAAATGCAAACAAGTATCCAATAGCATTATTTTCGTTATCTTTTTTAAACTCTTCTGTTGGAAGGGCATGTTTAATATTTGACAAAATTAAAAACAATTTTAACTTAGCAGCTGAAATCTTTTTAAGAGTAAGCCCGCTTTTTAAATTGATATACATTTTGTATTATTACATTCATAAAAAAAATAATTTCCTCAGGGATGAAATTTTAAACAAACGAAAATCTCTTTTGTTTTAACGTAGTTTCATAAATAGCAAATTTTAATTTTTATTTACTTCAAACGAAAACAAATTTTAGCATCAAACGAAAACTTAGTTTTTCTAAAATTTCGTTTCTCAGGAAAGAACTCTTCTTTCAGGATATATATTTGTGTTAAATTTAATTTTTAAAGTGTATCAGGATTTTTTCACGTAATTTTGGGACCACTTTTTGTACTTTTATACTCTGAAATTTTTTGGGGGTTTTTGAAAAAAGCTTAGACCAATTTAGGGGTTTTTTTCTCAAGATTTGGGGGGAAGAATCAAAAATCACCTGGCAACACTGTGCCGCAACTAAGCTGGATGTATCGTCTACAACCGTGCATCGAGCCAAAAAACGAGCCAGACTATCGACTTACAAGAAGGTAGTGACTCCAAATCGCGATGATAAACAAAATACGACGGCCAAAGCGCGATCCTGGAGGCTGTACACGACGATGCTGACGAAGTTTGACTGCGTGGTAATGGACGACGAAACCTACGTCAAAGCCGACTACAAGCAGCTTCCGGGACAGGAGTTTTATACGGCAAAAGGAAGGGGAAGTGTAGCAGATATTTTCAAGCACATACAACTGTCAAAGTTCGCAAAGAAATATCTGGTTTGGCAAGCCATCTGTACCTGTGGCTTGAAAAGCAGCATTTTCATAGCTTCCGGGACTGTCAACCACCTGCACATTGTTGGAGTGGTACGCCGCCAACAATGTGCAGGTGGTTCCCAAGGACAAGAACCCTCCCAACACGCCAGAGCTCCGCCCAATTGAGAAATACTGGGCTATTGTCAAGCGGGACCTAAAGAAGACCAAAAAAACTGCTAAGGACGAGCAGCAGTGCAAGACAAACTGGCTTTCTGCGGCGAAGAATGTGGACAAGGTGGCTGTACAAAATCTGATGGCAGGTGTCAAGCGTGAGGCCCGGCAATTCGGATTTGGAAAAGCGAAAGCCTAACTGAATATTTTTCCTGAATTTTATACTAATTGAACTTGAAAAAGAAATTTAATTTGATTTTTTAAATAAACGATTTCACCGATTTACACGCGTTTTCCCTTGACCAAATTTTGACTGTATCACCTTTTATATGTATTAGAAGTTTAGGAAAATTAGAGTCGTTTTTACAACTTTTCCACTAAGCAGTGGCGATTTTACAAAGAAAATTTTGGTATTTTGACCATTTTTGTCGAAATCAGAAAAAACATATATATGGGAGCTGTATCTAAATCTGAACCGATTTCAACCAAACTTGGCTCGCATAGCTACAATGCTAATTCTACTCCCTGTGCAAAATTTCAACTAAATCGGAGCAACAAATTGGCCTCTGTGGTCATATGAGTGTAAATCGGGCGAAAGCTATATATGGGAGATATATCTAAATCTGAACTGATTTCAACCAAATTTGGCACGCATAGCTACAAGGCTAATTCTACTCCCTGTGCAAAATTTCAAGTAAATAGGAGTTAAAAATTGGTCTCTGTGGTTATATCAGTGTAAATCGGGCGAAAGCTATGTATAGGAGATATATCTAAATCTGAATCGATTTCAATAAAATTTGGCACACTTGACTACGCTGCTAATTGTACTCCTAGTGCAAAATTTCTACCAAATTGGAGTAAAACTCTGGCTTCTGGGACGGTATTTGTCCATATCGGGCGAAAGATATATATGGGAGCTATATCTAAATTTGAACCGATTTCAATAAAATTTGGCGCACTTGACTATAGTACTAATTGTTCTTCTTGTGCAAAATTTTAAGCAAATTAGGGTAAAACTCTGCCTTCTGGGGCCATATAAGTCCATATCGGGCGAAATATATATATGGGAGCTATATCTAAATCTGAACCGATTTCTTCCAAAATCAATAGGGTTCTATTCTGAGCCAAAACACATACTTGTGCCAAATTTGAAGTCGATTGGACTAAAACTGCTACCTAGACTTTGATTACAAAAATGTGTTCACGGACAGACGGACATGGCTATTTCGACTCAGGAGCCCACCCTGAGCATTTTTACCAAAGACACCATGTGTCTATCTCGTCTCCTTCTGGGTGTACTAACTTATAATACCATGTTCCACAGTTTGGCGCAGGGTATAAACAGAGCAAGATTTAATAAAATGGGACAAATTATTAAAATTTTGTCGATAAAAATTAAAAATTCATTCTACACAGAAAAAAATTTCATGAAAAATTTTCCAATTAAAATTTTAATTGAGTTTTAAAAAATATTCAATTAAAAATTTAATTGAATCAACAAATTTTTTAATTGAAACAAAAATCAATCACAAAAATTAATAGTATCAAATAATTTTTTAATTGGATCAATTAATTTTTTAATTGACCTTCAATTAATTTTTTAATTGATACTATCATTTCTGTGATTGAAGACATTTCAATTAAAAAATTAATTGTATCAATGTATTTTTTGTGTATTTTTTGTGTGTAGAAAAATTGCGAATTTTTGAAAATATTTGCGGTCAAACGTTTCAAACAATCATAAAAATCATAAAAAAATTATAAAAAATATTTATTAACCAAAATATCACAAAATTTTTTAAATAACATCCAAAACACTGAATTCAGATCACATCCTAAAAAGTGTTTCATATTCAATGCAACGGCTGTTCAAATGGTGGACATCCGTCCTAGGTTAGGTTAGGTGGCAGCCCGATATTTCAGGCTCAGACTATTCAGTCCATTGTGATACCACATTGGTAAACTTCTCTCTTATCACTGAGTGCTGCCCGATTCCATGTTAAGCTCAATGACAAGGGACTTCCTTTTTATAGCCGAGTCCGAACGGCGTTCCACATTGCAGCGAAACCTCTTAGAGAAGCTTTGAAACCCTCAGAAATGTCACCAGCATTACTGAGGTGGGATAATCCACCGCTGAAAAACTTTCGGTCGAAGCAGGAATCGAACCCACGACCTTGTGTATGCAAGGCGGCATGCTAACCATTGCACCACGGTGGATCCCACATCCGTCCTATGACAAGCCCAATTTTGCACCACTTCTGGATCCAAAAAGAACATTTTCACAAATTTTTTTGCTGGGAACTCACTCTACCTGTATCATCATTTATTTTTCATCTTTTGTCCCACTGTGCATATGTTCTATGAACATACATATATTTATATGTTTTATAAATGTCTCTTGTATGTGTGTATATGTTGTCATTTACGCTAAAGTAGTAAATTTTAAGTTCCAACGCAACGGATGTGACTATAAACGTTGGATATACAGCCGTTTACCCACTCACATATGGGACTATGCACATTTATTTGGATTTTCTCTGCTTGTGGTTCTTCTTTGTCTTATATTCAAGTTTTTTTTTTTATAAGAATAACTGACTATAAAATATGACATTTTCACATTTAGTTGTCATTTTGGTTGGTTTGATGTTTTTTGCATGACGGCAACGTTTAGATGTTACTACTAGGATTTTTTCCCCGGGAACGGGATCCCGGGAATTCCAGGGAAATTGCTATTTTGTCGCTCCCGCTGTCCCGGGAATGAAGTGCGGGAATTTCCGGGAAATTTTCTTTACAATATTTTATTTATAATAGAGGGTTTTATATGGCAAATGACAGTTTAAATCTACACTGAAAAAAAATTGCCATGAGGTCAAAGATTTCATATCTTTAAAATACGAAAGCAAATTTTGCTTAGCATAAAAGACGCATTTCTCTAATATAAAGTTTTTTTCTTGTCCAAAAGTCGATAAAGTTTTCAACGAAGTCGTATTGTCCTTATAATTAAGAGTTTTGACTTAAAAATGGGTATCATAATATGAAAAAAAAAAATATTTTGGTCAAGGTCAACTAGGTTAAGGTCAACTTGACTTTAATAATTCAGACAAAATCTTTAAATTTAATGAAATTGTCTTTACATTTGTTGTCTTTTTGCATCTTGACTACAAAGCAAAAAATCGTTCAAATATAGGACACGTTTTTCAACTCTTTATTTTAAAGACGTTTTTCACTTGAAAATAGCATAATTTCTACTGGAAGTCGAGTCTTAATTTGGAAAATAAATTTGTCGTTATCTTGTTTTTAAAGGACTTTGATAGCATATGAAGAAAAAAAATGAACAAGTATATAGGGCCATAAGTTCGGCCAGGCCGAATCTTATGTACCCTCCACCATGGATTGCGTAGAAACTTCTACGAAAGACTGTCATCCACAAATTTCAACTCACATGGTTGTTAAATATCATATGCTACTACCACGTACCAAATTTCAACCAGATCGGATGAATTTTGCTTCTCCAAAAGGCACCGGAAGTCAAATCTGGGGATCGGTTTATATGGGAGCTATATATTATTATGGACTGATAGGAACCAATTCCTGCATGGTTGTTGGATACTCTATACTAACATCATGTACCAAATTTCAACCGAATGGGAAGAGTTTTGCTCTTCCAAGGTGCTCCGGAGGTCAAATCTGGGGATCGGTTTATATGGGGCCTATATATAATTATGGACCGAGGCCATATATTAACATCACGTACCAAATTTCAACTGAATCAGATGAATTTTGGTCTAAGAGGCTCCGGAGGTCAAATCTGGTGATCGGTTTATATGGGGGCTATATATAATTATGGACCGATATGGACCAATTTTTGCATGGTTGTCAGAGACCATATACTAACACCATGTACCAAATTTCAGCCGGATCGGATGAAATTTGCTTCTCTTAGAGGCTCCGCAAGCCAAATCGGGGGATCGGTTTATATGGGGGCTATATATAATTATGGACCGATGTGAACCAATTTTTGCATGGTTGCTAGAGACCATATACCTACACCATGTACCAAATTTCAGCCGGATCGGATGAAATTTGCTTCCCTTGGAGGCTCCGCAAGCCAAATCGGGGGATCGGTTTTTATGGGGGCTGTATATAATTATGGACCGATATGAACCACTTTTTGCATTGTAGTTAGATACCATATACTAACACCATGTACCTAATTTCAGCCGGATCGAATGAAAATTGCTTCTCTTAGAGGCTCTGCAAGCCAAATCGGGGGATCGGTTTTTATGGGGGCTATATATAATTATGGACCGATATGGACCAATTTTTGCATGGTTGTTAGATACCATATACTAACACCATGTACTAGCACCTACATCAATAACAACTACTTGTGCCAAGTTTCAAGTCGATACCTTGTTTCGTTCGGAAGTTAGCGTGATTTCAACAGACGGACGGACGGACATGCTCATATCGACTCAGAATTTCACCACGACCCAGAATATATATACTTTATGGGGTCTTGGAGCAATATTTCGATGTGTTACAAACGGAATGACAAAGTTAATGTACACCCCTCCTATGGTGGAGGGTATAAAAAGCGAAAAATTAAAATTTGCTTCCTAGAAGCGAGTACACAAAACCCAAATTTAAAAGAGGATTGTATCCTAAAAATATTCTTACTTGTATTCTCCGCTTCTTTGGCTCGGAATCAATACCAAAATTGTTAAAGTAAAGAAAAAATCTTTGAAACTGGGCATGCTTTTTTTCAGTGTTGCAAAACGTACCAGCCACACCGTAATATAGAGGGTCTTTTTCTTGTTTTCTCTTTGAAAGTGTCCTGGATAAACCCCCGGACTGGTTATAGTTCTGGTAAAAACGTATGGAATGTGCCGGTCACATTAACATGGGTTTCTCTTTAAGGGGTAAATGTACTCTTTAGGACACGACTCGGACTCATTCCTGAGGACGCGTCGTGGGACAAATTAATAGGAATACCCCATAGATGGGACAAACTCTTAAGAACCTGTTACATTTTGTAGATGCAATATGATTTTAGTATCGTTAAATTTTTTGAAAATTTAAAAATTGTGACAACCTGAAGCACTATGTTAGTATCAGTCCTGTGGTAGGTCCATTAGCATTAATTTGCACTAATTTCCGATAGGATCCATATGTTACTATTTTTATGTTATCTCTTATACCGATTTCCAGCTGTATTGTTATAAATTTGATCCTGCTCTATTCATCCGATTGCTGTTTCTACACAGAAAAAAAATTTAACGAAAATATTTCCAATTAAAATTTTAATTGGGTTTTAAAAAATATTCAATTAAAAATTTAATTGATTCAACAAATTTTTTAATTGAAACAAAAATCAATCACAAAAATTATAGTATCAATTAATTTTTTAATTGGACCAATTAATTTTTTAATTGACCTTCAATTAATTTTTTAATTGATACTATCATTTCTGTGATTGAAGACATTTCAATTAAAAAATTAATTGGATCAATTAATTTCGTTATTGAACAAGAAACAATTTTTTTTTGTGTGTATGATCCGGTATTCTATGATGTCTGATATTGTTAAGCTTTGTCCGGTTCAATGAAGTTCCTTCCGACTCATCTGTTTATATATGTTGAACGTTATTGAGTACCGGGGAGCCCTTATTGACTCAACGGGGTCTTCACTGATCCACATCTCGAATGCCTAGCTTTGGAGACCCTTCTGACTCGCTGTGGTCCTTACTGACCTATAGGTTCTCTTCTGGCCCATTTGGATTGTAAAATTATATTTTTGATTGAATTAAAAAAGTAACAATTTGTCACGGCTGCTATTAGTCTTGTATTAATAAATAAATAGAAAAATTTAAGATCCCTATGTGGCAATTTTAATTTAAATTTTATTCAATCTTATCAAAAATTCGTTATAAAAACATAAAATATAATTTCAGTTAGTTTATTATCGTAAAGCCCAAATGATTTATTTGTTCCACTTAGAGAGATACTTTAATGCTTGAAATGCTACTATTATTCCTCCCACACTACCATAAGATGCTTAAAAGCCAACCCTTTCATTTTCCAGACAATTTCTTTCATGTCTTACAAAAGAAAAAAATTTCGCAAGAATGATTTCAAATTGGGGTATAGACATTTTTACATATTTTGTTTCTTTTTTTTGCTCTGCTGAACATCATTTCCTTGTGGTATAAATTGTCTCATAAGATATAAACATTAACGCATACGACACCCACATAAATTTCACTTAAACTTTTCTCTTGTTTTCATCATCCTTTAAATGATGTGTTTTAGTGCCACACTATGAGTGGATATAATATTTAGGATGAGAGCGAGAGTGGGTGACAGAGAGATAGCGAGAGCGAAGAGAATGTAAGTGGGTAATGTACTCACATGTAACAGGGTTTAATTCGTTCACTCTTGTATATCATTGTAAATTTAGGTGATATTGTAATAGACGTGTTTTAGTTTGAAACTGTTTAGTTACAAAAAAAAAGGATTTCGTTTGATAAAATGTGAAAACAATTTTTAATCAGGGGGACATTCTAAGACGAATCAGGCTTCAATAGTAAAGTAACCATGGAGAACATTTTATAATATTTAGTAAATTAAATACAAAAACACAACCAATACCTATTCACATAGTCATTTATTCTTGTATGTGAACAAGAATTTATACTCGTATGTGCATATGACAAAGGATTTCGTGGATTGTCTTATTTTGTAAAATGTACGATTATTATTCAACAAAAATAAACTGTATAACTGAGAAACTTCCACTTCGAAAAACAAACAACAAACACACACTTGCACGTATATACACGCATATATAAGTCTAAATATATGCCAAGATTCTCCTGGCCAAAATATAGAAGACTAGAAGAAAGGAAAAGCTATTGCCATATGTAGCTGTTTAGCAAATAAATTTTTTTAAAACAAACTTCTGTTGTTGACTTCGGAGACAGTGAAACTTTGTTATTTATCCTTAATGTGGTTGCCAGTGTTTTCGAAACCATAGAGAGAGAGGCGCCTCTTAAAATCTACTCTCCACAACATTACAAACCTCCACAAAAGTATGCTTTAATTTCTACGGGTAATTGAGAATGGGATAAATTTTTCTAATGGATAAAGAGTTAACCAATTTGTCCCCTCCAAGAAACATGGTCATTACAAATGTACTCCAGCTAAATTGAAATGTTGGCGGTTATTTTAAGAGATAAATCACAGTAGAGAGGTATGGCTTTCTGCCCAAAATGAAAACTAATTTTTGCAGCTGGATTTATTTTTGTTTAATTAAACTTTATCAATTAGCAGTCGACTGAAGTTTTAGCTTCATGAATGACGACTTCGATGATTTTCCACAGTAACAAATTTAATAAATCGGCTACCAACTATATAAAATACAGAAGTAATTACAACCACTACTTCAAAGGCAATCGAAAATTTTCCAATTTAATCGAATAGGGAGGGAAATGAGGAAAGGTGAAGCCAATGGCATTAAATAGAAATTAAATTTATTGGTAAACTTACACTAAAGTGAAAATTGGTATACGAATATTTTTTTGTAATGAAATTAAAATTTATATTAAAACAGAAAGAAACAGAAAAACAAGTAAGGAAAGTCTAAAGTCGGTCGGGGCCGACTATATTATACCCTGCACCACTTTGTAGATCAACATTTTCTATATATAAAGCTATATAAAAAGTTTTATGTTTCCATATACATATATTTAAATCTGACTCGATCTGAACAAAAATTTGTTCGACTTCTACAAAATCTATACACCTAAAATTTTAGCCGGCTAATGCCCAGGGGTGGAACACAATGTTAGTAAAAAAACAAGTAAGGAAAGTCTAAAGTTGGGCGGGGCCGACTATATTATACCCTGCACCACTTTGTACACCCAGAGAAGGAATATGATCACCTCAACCATGTTTCAAGAGCAAAATGTTATTTTTGAATGGTGACCATGTAACATGTTTGCCGCAACCATGTTATTTTCTCGGAGATTATGTGTCCGATTTCGGCAAGCATATTATTTTTGGCGAAAAAAGAACATTTTTGCCATAAACATGTTACATGGTCACCATCCAAAAATAACATTTTACTCTTGAAACATGGTTGAGGTAATCATATTCCTTCTCTGCGTGTAGATCTAAATTTTCGATACCATATCACATCCGTCAAATGTGTTGGGGGCTATATATAAAGGTTTGTCCCAAATACATACATTTAAATATCACTCGATTTGGACAGAATTTGATAGACTTTTACAAAATCTATAGACTCAAAATTTAAGTTGGCTAATGCACTAGGGTGGAACAAAATTTTAGTAAAAAAAAATATGGGACACATTTAAATCTGAAGCAATTTTAAGGACACTTCGCAAAAGTTTATTTATGATTTATCGCTCGATATATATGTATTAGAAGTTTAGGAAAATTAGAGTAATTTTTACAACTTTTCGACCAAGCACTGGCGATTTAACATGGAAAATGTTGGTATTTTGACCCTTTTTGTCGAAATCAGAAAAACATATATATGGGAGCTATATCTAAATCTGAACCGATTTCAATCAAATTTAGCACACATGACTATATTACTAATTGTACTCCTAGCGCAAAATTTCAACCAAATTGGGCCAAAACTCAGGCTTCTGGGGCCATATAAGTCCATATAGGGCGAAAAATATATATGGAAGCTATATCTAAATTTGAATCGATTTCAATCTAATTTGGCACACATGACTATACTACCAATTGTACTCCTTGTGCAAAATTTCAAGCTAATCGGGATAAAACTCTGGCTTCTGGGTCCATATAAGTGCATATCGGGCGAAATATATATATGGGAGCTATATCTAAATCTGAATCGATTTCAACCAAATTTGGCACGCATAGCAACAATACCAAATCTACTCCCTGTGCAAAATTTCAACCAAATTGGGCCAAAACTCTGGCTTTCAGGACCATATTACTCCATATCGGGCGAAAAATATATATGGGAGCTATATCTAAATCTGAACCGATTTCAATCAAATTTTGTACACTTCACTATACTACTAATTGTACTCCTAGTGCAAAATTTCAACCAAATTCGCCCACAAATCTGGCTTCTGGGGCCATATAAGTCCATATCGGGTGAAATATATATATGGGCGCTATATCTAAATCTGAACCGATTTCAATCAAATTGTGCACACTTGACTATACGACTAAGTGTTATGTTTGTACAAAATTTCAAGCAAATCGGTATAAAACTCTGGTTTCTGGGTCCATATTAGTGCGTATCGGGCGAAAGATATATATGGGAGCTATATCTTAATCTGAACCGATTTCTTCCAAGATCAATAGGGTTCTATTCTGACCCAAATTAGGAAAATGTGCCAAATTTGAAGGCGATTGGACTTAAATTGCGACCAAGACTTTGATCACAAATATGTCTTCACAGACAAACGGACGGACAGACGGGCATGGTTATATCGACTCAGGGACCCACACTGAGCATTATTGCCAAAGACACCATGTGTCTAACTCGTCTCCTTCTGGGTGTTACAAACATATACACTAACTTATAATACCCTGTTCCACAGTGTGGCGCAGGGTATAATAAATCTGGGAAACATTTAAATCTGTACTAATTTTGAGGCAAATTCGCAAAAGTGTATTTATGATTTAACGGTAGATAGATGTGTAGTAGAATTATATAAAAAAAAATTGGAGTCATGTTTACAAGTTTTAGATTAGCAGTGGCGATTTTATAAGGAAAATATGGGTATTTTGACCATTTTTGCCAAAATCGGAAAAACATATCTAGGAAAGCTATATCTAAATCTGAACCGATTTCAATAAAATTTGGCATACTCGACTATAGTACTATTTGTTCTCCTTGTGCATAATTTAAACCAAATTGTGGTAAAAGTGCATATCGGACGAATGATATATATGTGGGAGCTATATCTAGTTCCGAACCGATTTCAATAAAATTTGGCGTACTTGACTACGGTACTAACAGTTCTCCTTGTGCAAAATTTCAAGCATATCAGGGTAAAACTCTGTCTTCTGGGTCCATTTAAGTGCATAACGGGCGAAAGATATATATGGGAGCTATATCTAAATTTGAACTGATTTCTTCCAAAATAGGGTTCTTTTCTGACCCAAAACAGAAACTTGTCCCAAATTTGAAGTCGATTGGACTAAAACGGCGACCTAGACTTTGATCACAAAAATATGTTCACAGACAGACGCACGGACGGATCGACTTAGGAGCCTATCCTGAGCATTTTTGTCAAAGACACCATGTGTCTATCTCGTCTCCTTCTGGACTAACTTATAATGCCCTTATGCACTAACTTATAATAACCTGTTCCACAGTGTGGTGCAGGGTATAATTACAAACTGTTATTATAATTTAAATTAGGGTATTAAATAAAATTAAAAAAAGAAAAACAATATACAGACCTCGAGCTTGATAAATCATTTTAATTATATCATTTCAATAACATTTTATCTTAAATTTAATTTTCCCATTAAAACTTTAAATAAAGCTGAATAAATGATGGGCCTACAATAAGACCATTAAGGCGTGGTATATGACACTCAAGAAAGAAAGTTTGTTACGGCAGATTTTTTTTTATTGCAAACACACTGAGACTAAATAAGCCCATTGATATACCGCATGTAAGCATGAGATACTTGCTTGCCGCTAGAGTCTATATATTGATTAATGGCGGGGGACATCCACATTGAGACACTTAAATGGGGTCCTTTACCCTTCCTCTACTTTCCCCTACACAAAAGACCTTCAGTTCCTCTACTGCGAGCTACATACGCTCAGTACTTTATTGCAACCTTCAGGCCAACAATTATCCTACCGATTCACCTATTGATTATTTCGGACCTAATATTCCCCAACTTAGACTTTCGGGTGCACAGTTAGATCCCTACCAATATCAGAGGTCCTTTAATTTGCCTATTGAGAAATGCGATCATTTACTTTCCCTACAGAGATCTTCAGTACTTTCGTTTTCCATCTGAGATCTTTAGCTCTAGAGTTCCCCTACAAAGATTTCCAGGATTAGGAGTAGGATTTACCCACCTACTCCCTAAGTCTTGAGGACCTCTACTAAAATTTGATTGAATACACGACCATCGCCATGCAAAGCAGCATCACACGATGGTATTGATAACTTGAGTTCCTCTAATGCCCACCACGCCTTCCAGTAGTATACTGCAACCTTCAGGTCTTTGGTTTACCTACTAACAGTTTCGGTCCAAATTTTTTACAGATTTCAGCGATCCTTTAGTTCCCCCACTGACAGCTTCAGGCAATTTTTGAGTTCCCTTCTGAGAACCTCTGACCCTAATTTCCGCTATTGAAACCTACATGTCGTTAGTTTCCCAACAGATTTTCGGTATTTTAGATCTCCAACTGAGGCCTTCAGCCCTAAAGATTTCCACGACTACACTTTAATTTCTTTAGACCCCTACCGAAACTTGAATGAATAGACGACTGCAACATGACTTCAGTACCTTACTGTAACCTATAGGGCTTTGGTGTCGCTACTAAATGCTTCAGGCCAACAGTTCTCCTACCGATACCAGCAGTCCTTAAGTTCACATACTGATCCCTTTGGATCTGCAATTCGCCAACTTACACCTTCAGGTCCACACATTCCCGTACGGAGACCTTGATGCCATTTTTGAGTTCTCTACTGATACCTTCTTACCCTATTGAGTCATATGAGCATTTAGTTTCCCTAAAGACATCTTCGGTACTTTCGTTTGTGCAGTTCCCCTACAAAGATTTTCACGATTATAGTTTCCCCACTTACACCTTCAGTTCTTTAGACACCTACTGACACTTGATTGATTACACGACATTCACCAGTCAGCGATGCCAAACATCGCAATATGATGCTGAGACCTCAGTTTCTTTACTGAAAACTACAGTACCTTACTGCAATCGTTAGGCCTTATGTTTACTTATAAAGTGAACCGATCCAGGGCTATAGTTTTTCCACTTACACCTTCAGTCATTTAGACCTCTACAAACCCTTGATTGAATATGGGACCTTCTCTACGCTAGACATAGCAAGATGATGCAGAGACCATCAGTTCCTCTACTGTACAACATGCCTCAAGTTCCTCACTTCAGGCCTTTGGTTTCGCTACTAAGAGCTTCAGGCCAACAGTTCTCCTGCTGATATGAGCTCTCCACCGACACTTTCGTACCCCTACTGATACCTTCGAATCAACAATTCCCAAATTTAGATAATCAGCGCCCCAATTCCCCTATTGAAACCTACAGACAATTTTTGAGTTCTTCGCGGAGACCTTCTGACTCTAATTTACCCAATTGAGACCTGCGATCCTTCAGTTTCCCTACAGAGGTCTTTGGTACTGTAGTTCTCCCTCCCCTACAGCTCCCCTACAAAGATTGCGGGGGCTGCAGTGTACCCATCTACACTCTCAATCCTTTAGACGCCTAGTGAAACTTTCACCACTATAGTTATCTTAGTGAGACCATTAGGCCAGCACTATCCTAATTAAGATTTCCGGCGTACAGTTCCCCACTGGGACCCCCGTGCCTTCAGTTCCCGTACTAAGAACCTCAGATTTACTTCTCCACTACCTACCTATCATTTCCCTTCACTTCAAACGTAAAGTTAGTGTTAAGTAGTGAGGATGAATAGTCTTTGATATCTACGAATTCTCCCACTGAGACATTCAGCCATATAGCTCCCCTACAGGACTATAATTTTCCCACCTACACCTTCAGTCCTTTAACCCCTACAAAACCAAACTACTACTACAGTTTCCAATGATTTTTTTTATTTCCCACATATATGTGCTCCTTTCAGATCTTGGCCATGTTTTCACTAGATGTAAAAGAGTATATAACTCATTCTGCCGGTATGATTTCATATTGTACCAAATCGATCATTGTACCATTGTACCTTTGGCATGTCAAATGCACCAAATTTTGTACAATTATACTAACATTAAACATCCCTGTTACATACAAATCCACGAATTTTGCTACGAACAATGTCATTCAACAAAACATCTTGTTTGACATTTACTTGCTATTTAATTTTTCAATTTTGGTGAAAAAGAGTCATAATGAAAAAAAAACCATCTCGGCTCTATAGAGCTTCCCTTGATTTCTTTTCAATTCTCTTCAAAATGAAATTTATCACAAGTGCTCAAGTGGAAGAACACGGAAATTGTCATTGTTTTATATACAGAGTAATTGAAATTGTCGCTGTTCATCCTTTATAAGGTTAAACGCCTCAAAAAACAATGGATAAAAAAAAATAATTACAAAGCTCAAAGAAATTAAACAATACAATGGGCATTAGACAATAGATAAGGAAAATTAAATTTTTTCAACAGTATTGAAGAAAAAATTAAATGGGAAAAGTACAATAAAGCCTTTAAATGGTTTCTAGTATATGCAAAGGGGAATTTCAAAACGAAAACGTCTATACTTTATACCTCTTTGAAATTTTGGGCTTGAAGTTGGATCCCAGTAATTGGAAATTGACTTAGCCATTACTTCAAATAATTGTAGTCATTAGTTTATATAAAATTTGAGAGAACTGATGGGGATGTGCTCTTAAAGGGAACTTTGTTGAATAATGAAAACGAATTTTGACAAAAAAAAAAATGTGTTTTTCTTTGTTAGACCGGGGACTTATCAGCCAACCTGTTATACTAACACCATGTACCAAATTTCAGCCGGATCGGATGAACTTTGCTTCTCTTAGGGACTCCGTAAGCCAAATCTGGGGATCGGTTTATATGGGGGCTACATATATAATTATGGACCGATGTGGACTAATTTTTGCATGGTTGTTAGAGACCATATACTAAAACCATGTATTAAATTTCAGCCGGATCGGATGAAATTTGCTTCTCTTAGAGGATCGGCAAGCCAAATTTGGGGGTCCGTTTATATGGGGGCTATACGTAAAAGTGGACCGATATGGCTCATTTGCAATACCATTCGACCTACATCAATAACAACTACTTGTGCCAAGTTTCAAGTCGATAGTTTGTTTCGTTCGGAAGTTAGCATGATTTCAACAGATGGACGGACGGACATGCTCAGATCGACTAAGAATTTCACCACGACCCAGAAAATATATACTTTATGGGGTCTTAGAGCAATATTTCGATGTGGGTATAAGTACCCATTAAAAATATGAAAAAAAACAAGTTATAAAAAATTAATTTAAAAAACCTCCTGTCTAGTTAAAATAAAGAACATCTTTGGGAGGACATTTTAGGAAGTGCTTTTAAAGTTGTCCCTTTACAAGAACTTCTAATTTTTTGTTTGCTGGGATAGTAATTCCGAGGGTATGGCATAGATGCTCTTGGTACTCAACTGGTTACTCAATTTTTGTTGGGTTGTGTACTTTGAGCTGTCTCAACCAAGTGAAACGGTCACAGGAGCTTTGTATAGAACTTAATTGATGCGTTAGGTCAAAATATTTGTATAGGTTGGGCAAGTTCGCTCTAGAGGACGATAACGCTCGGTCACTTACTATAAAATTCATAAAATCTTATTTGGCAAATCTCAAAAGGGATGTCTTACTCCATCCGCTGTATAGTCCAGACATTGCTTCTTCTGACTATCACTTGTTTCGATCGATAGGCACTGACCTAGATTAGGTTAGGTGGCAGCCCGATGTATCAGGTTCACTTAGACTATTCAGTCCATTGTGGTACCACATTGGTGAACTTCATTTCACTGAGTGCTGCCCGATTCCATGACAAGGAACCTCCTTTTTATAGCCGAGTTCGAACGGCGTTCCACATTGCAGTGAAACCACTTAGAGAAGCTTTTGAAACCCTCAGAAATGTCACCAGCATTACTGAGGTGGGATAATCCACCGCTGAAAAACTTTTTGGTGTTCGGTCGAAGCAGGAATCGAAGCCACGACCTTGTGTATGCAAGGCGGGCATGCTAACCATTGCACCACGGTGGCTCCCCAAGCGGGTAGTAATTTTGAGTTTTGCCGCTAAAATTATTTTTCATTTTGTATTATAACTTGGTGGGGAATGATACAAAGGGACAATAGAAAAAATTCATTTTCTTTAAAATGAATTACTAAAGAAAAGTAAACGTGAAACCATGGCCATTTTAGGGCGATAATGCCAACTTAATACCGGCCTTAAGTACAAAATTATTCGTTAATAACAATTCATATTTATTTGTATTTCTAAATTATAAATTATAAATGATTTTAAAGTGGTGTTAAATGATAGTAAAAAAATAGTTCACGCCTAAGTAAATTTATGTATATATAGTAAAATTATTTATGTTCATACTCAACTTCACGTTCTTCTGTTGTTAGAGTTTTTGAATTTCTTCGAAAATTTCAAACTTTTATACAATTTTTTTTTTCTACAAAATTGTTATTTTTGCAATAAAAAAATATTTTATCCAAAAACTAAGTCCATTTCGTTTATTTTGTGGAATATATGAAAAAATAAAAGTAAAAACAGTTGGTGTTCGATCGGAACAGGGATTGAACCCACGATCCTTTGCATGCAAGGCAGACATGCTCCACGTGGCCAACAAATGTATGTTTATGTTAAATAATGTTATGTTTACATCGGCTCGTGGGCGCCGCAAACTATACTATATAAATATAGCTTATAACGATAATTATCTATTGATGACAATAACAGGGTGTATCGATTGATATGTCTTTAAATTGTTTTTGGGAATAAATTCTCAAACATTTGAAATAATCCCGCATTTCTAATTTTCGCTTAATAGGCTAATAAGCTTATACATTACATACGCAAACGTATGTTTTTTGTATTTATTTTGATGCAGCCAATAGTCTTTGAGCGCGTGAAGCATAAAACACCTCTATAAAATCGAATAAAAATACCGGAAGAAAACAATTAAAATTTATTCGATGTTTTTCACAATATTTCCACGCATTTTCATACAAATATCTCCATTGTTGTCAGCAAAATACGATATTGCAAAAATATAGAAAAAAATCCTATCCTTATCATGGAGTTTTTGTTTTTATCCTCCTCATTTGTTAACATAGCATATTGATATTATTTTTAAATTGTTTAAGCCTTCTATATAGTCAAAAGATTTGCTTGCAAATTTATTTGTAATGTATGGGTTTTGTGCATTCAGGTATTGCTTTTTGTCGTACCATAGCATATGGATTATCTGGCTAGCACGTGCAGTTTGTTTTAACACGTATCCTTTTTGACAAATTCTCATACATGAAATTGTGCATACAGCATAGCAACCAGGGTTTTTTTTTCTCGGGGGGTTTAAACAAAATAACGGATGCCCAAATAACAGAGGAAAAATGCTAGCTCTTCATATATTTGAATATGCATAAATTGGAAGTTATTTGTATAAAACATAAAATAAAATCACAAACTGTTGGAAATAGTAACCATATCGTATAAATCATTCGAGTGACTATTTCATATCAAGATATATTAAGAAAATTGGTTTAGAAGTTTGGGAAAAGCGATTGGGATTTATTTGGCATTTCAAGGCAATGTAGAGGATGATCACATTGTACTTTGGTTTCTATACAGATCGGTTCTATTCCATTCCATTCTTATTAGTTTGACGGATATGGCCACCAATCCTTCACCTCAAGTTATTTGATTTGCTAAAATGTTGAACGAAAGGTAGTTATGCAAATGAATTTCTGTTTCTATTTTTTTTTTTAGAATTTACAGGGGACCCCATTGATTGATTTTTAAAAACAAGTATATACGGCCGTAGGTTCGGCCAGGCCGAATCTTATGTACCCTCCACCATGGAGTGCGTAGAAACTTCTACGAAAGAATGTTATCCACAATCGAATTACTTGGGTTGTGGTATCTTAAAACTTCTTAACATCGTTTTCTACATTGTGAGTTAGTCCATACGTCGTATATATTAGACAAAAAGTTAGTCCATACGTGGTATATCAGTCTACAAATAATTATGAATCGATATGGACTTTTTGCACGATACATAGAGAGCCAGAATTGAAATATGGGGGCCGCTTATGTGGCGGCTATATATGGGGAACTATAGACCGATAGGGACCTAGTTAGGCATGGTTGTTAACGGCCATATACTAGCACAATGTACCAAATTTCAACTGACTCGGATGAAATTTGCTCTTCCAAGAGGCTCCAAAACCAAATCTCGGGATCGGTTTATATGGGGCCTATATATAATTATGGACCGATTTCGACCAATTTTTGCATGGGTGTTTGAGGCCATATATTAACATCATGTACCAAATTTCAACTGAATTAGATGAATTTTGGTCATCCAAGAGGCTCCGGAGGTCAAATGTGGTGATCGGTTTATATGGCGGCTATATATAATTATGGACCGATATTTGCAATGGATGACCAATTTTTGCATGGTTGCTAGAGACCATATACTAACACCATGTACCAAATTTCAGCCGGATCGGATGAAATTTGCTTCTCTTAGAGGCCTCGCAAGCCAAATCGGGGATCGGTTTATATGGGGGCTATATATTATTATGGACCAATTTTTGCATGGTCATTAGAGACCATATACTTACACCATGTACCAAATTTCAGCCGGATCGGATGAAATTTGCTTCTCTTAGATGCTCCGCAAGCCAAATCTGGGGATCGGTTTATATGGCGGCTATATATAATTATGGACCGATGTTGACCAATTTTTGCATGGTCATTAGATACCATATACTTACACCATGTACCAAATTTCAGCCGGATCGGATGAAATTTGCTTCTCTTAGAGGCTCCGCAAGCCAAATCGTGGGATCGGTTAATATGGGGGCTATATATAATTATGGACTGATGTGGACCAATTTATGCATGGTTGTTAGAGACCATATGCTAACACCATGTACCAAATTTCAGCCGGATCGGATGAAATTTTTCTTCTCTTAGAGGATTCGTAAGCCAAATTTGAGGGTCCGTTTCTATGGGGACTATACGTAAAAGTGGACCGATATGGCCCATTTGCAATACGATCTGACCTACATCAATAACAACTACTTGTGCCAAGTTTCAAGTCGATAGCTTGTTTCGTTCGGAAGTTAGCGTGATTTCAACAGACGGACGGACGGACGGACATGCTCAGATTGACTCAGAATATCAACACGACCCAGAATATATATACTTTATGGGGTCTTAGAGCAATATTTCGATGTATTACAAACGGAATGACAAAGTTAATATACCCCCATGCTATGGTGGAGGGTATAAAAATATGAGTATGTTATTTTCTGAAAGTTGAAAGTGTTCTAATTTTTATACCCACCACCATAGAATGGAGATGGGGGGGTATAATAAGTTTGTCATTCCGTTTGTAAAACATCCAAATATACATTTCCGACTATATAAAGTATATATATTCTTGATCAAGGAGAAATTCTAAGGCGATATAAGCATGTCCGTCTGTCGGGTGTAAGCCTTCAATAATGGCGCTATCGTCCTGAAATTTGGCACAAATTCGTTTGTTGTTTGCAGGCAGGTCAAGTTCGAAGATGGGCTATATCGGTCCAAGTTTTGATATTGTCCCCGTATAAACCGACCTCCCGATTTGGGGTCTTAGGCTTAAGAAACCGTAGTTTTTATCTAATTTGCCTGAAATTGAAAATCTAGAGGTATTTTAGAACAATAAAAAGGTGGGCCGAAAATGGTGCCTATCGATCCATGATTTGGTAAAGCCCCCACACGGATGAAAAAGACTGTTTTTCATATGTTTGGCTATAAACATTATATGTTTGGAACACAAATTTGTAAACACAATATTTTTGAGTGCAAGCATATAATGTTCATAAACTAGCATAACATGTTTGGGACATATATGTTAATATGTTAGAACATATTATGTTTGGGCCATAAAATGTTTGCAAATATAATATGCTTGGATGCAAACATATATTAATTTAGAAATAGCCTATAAACATATATGTGTTTACTAGCTTGGAGCGCTATTTAACAGGGAGCGATATTGAATTAAGTTGGTGGTTGTTGCTTGTTATTACAAAATTAACATTTTATTTTTCCTTGGGCAATTGATCAGCTACTTCTTTGATCCTTACAAACTGTGTGGTCCGCTGTTCGAATCCCCGTCCGGCAAAAGGTAAAATTAAAATAAAAAAAAAATCATACAATTGAATAATTTCTTCTACAATGTTTGTATTACAGAAAAAGGTGCTAAGAACTAAAAAATCTCGTGGAAGTGAGAAAGATGTGGGGGAATATACAATTAGGCAGAAACAAAATTTTGAGCATTCAGGTCGGAAACCTATGTTGTTAGCACCTATATTACCTGTTTATTTTCATAATTCATTATGATTGTAAATATATAAATAAATAAATACAATTTTGAGCACAATATTGTTTGGGACAATTTTTTTAAGCATATAATATTTTTGGGTGCAAAATGCTTCCAAACATATTATATGTTCACATAATAACATATTGTTTTTTGGAAGACAACATTATTGAATTTGGATGCAAAAATACAAAATGTTTGGAACTTGGACTACCCAAACATATATTGTTTAGACCAATATGCTTTCAAACATATTATATATTGGAAGAGATCAAACATATAAATGTTTGGGCAATACCCAAAAATGTATATGCTTGAAGCAAAATATGTTTGGGAGTATATGTTACAGAAGCGATTTTTTGTGAGCGTGTATATATGGGTTAAGCATTCAACAGACCATCAACGTTTATCTTATTTTCCTTTACAAAATATTTTAAAAATTATCCCAGGTTACTTAGTTGATATGTATTATTCACAAATAGCTTTACACGTCAAAAACTGTTTGAATTTACATACATACATATATGCATACATATGTATGTCATCTATAGTTAACACACACACACATACATCAATTTGTCGGCATTTGGAAAATGAAATATTCCATTATATTGAGATATGAATCGATGGAAAAAAATTACATTATTTCTGTGCTCTATCTATGCAACTTTCTCAAAGAAATGCATCTCCTACATCTACATTCGATTGCACGCACACATATTGTCATAAAACGACAGTTACCATATTCAGATATGCTATTGACATCATTTGCCAGTGCTTCTGTAAGTTCTTCATAGAAGTTCTACGTCAATAAAATACCAAATACATGGGGGGGGGGGGGATACATGGCAATGATAGAGATCAGATAGTGATGTGTGAGAGGAGAATATCTCACTTTATGATGCTGAAAATTGACATTTAACAAATAAAATGCTTTATTTGCTTTACTACACCCTCATTTGCTATAAATGCAATTTATAACATTGCCTTACATTGCCAAGACCTGGACGAGGACGAGGAGGAAGGGGGCCAGGAAGATGCTTCTGCAAATATATAAACTCCAGTTGAGGATGAGCATGAGACGGACCACAGCTAGTTGTTTGTTCGATTCAATAGACGGTTCACACAGAACTTCGCATTTTTCCTTTATTACTTATAGTACTCATGTCACTCATCCACTCTTTACTGCATTGGCGCAAAGTGCTTTCACTTGTCTTGGAAATCATGAACAAAAAAAAAAAAAACAGAAATAAAGGAAGACTATTCAGAAGCTTCCGATTTTTAATGTGCAAAAAAAAGCAGCTACTGACGCACTTTCACATATAAAGAATGACAGGTTGATACATCGTTTGGCTTAGGCAATAATATGTCAGTGGTGAATTTTTCTAGGCATTGATATTTTGATTTACACACGCTGAGAAGTAAACTGATCAATTCCTAGACCAAAATATAATTTTTGAGTGGGAAACATGGAATATTTTTGCCACAAATCAGACACATAATATCCTAGGAAATAACATGGTTGCAACGAACATGTTACTTGTTCATAGCGCAAAAGGTTAGGTTAGGTTAGGTTATGTGGTAGCCCGATGTATCAGGCTCACTTAGACTATTCAGTCCATTGTGATACCACAGTGATGAACTTCTCTCTTATCACTGAGTGCTGCCCGATTCCATGTTAAGCTCAATGACAAGGGACCTCCTTTTTATAGCCGAGTCCGAACGGCGTTCCACATTCCAGTGAAACCACTTAGAGAAGCTTTGAAACCCTCAGAAATGTCACCAGCATTACTGAGGTGGGATAATCCACCGCTGAAAAACTTTTTGGTGTTCGGTCGTAGCAGGAATCGAACCCACGGCCTTGTGTATGCAAGGAGGGCATGCTAACCATTGCACCACGGTGGCAAAATAACATTTTGCTCTAGGAGGCGATCATATTACTTCTCTGGGTGCCATTTAATATTGTTAATTTCCGATTTTAGGACCACGGTTGCCACTCGATCCAAAAATAATCTGCCAAAAAAACTAACTAAATAACAAAAAAAAATTAACTTCCTAACGTAACAAGCTATCGACTTAAAACTTGGCACAAGTAGTTGTTATTGATGTAGGTCGGATGGTATTGCAAATGGACCATATCGGACCACTTTTACATATAGCCCCCATATAAACGGACCCCCATATTTGGCTTGCGATTGCTCTAAGAGAAGCAAATTTCATCCGATCCGGCTGAAATTTGGTACAGGGTGTTAGTATATGGTCTCTAACAACCATGCAAAAGTTGGTCCACATCGGTCCATAATTATATATAGACCCCATATAAACCGAAACGCCGATATGGTTTACGGAGCCTCTAAGAGTAGCACATTTCATCCGATTCGGCTGAAATTTGGCACATGGTGTTAGTATATGGTCTCTAATAACCATGTAAGAATTGGTTCTCATCGGTCCATAATTATATATAGCCCCCATATAAACCGATCCCTCGATTTGGATTACGGAGCCTCTAAGAGAAGCAAATTTCATCCGATTCGGCTGAAATTTGGTAAATGGTGTTAGTATATGGTCTCTAACAACCATGAAAAAATTGGTCCACATCGGTTCATAAATATATGTAGCCCCCATATAAACCGATCTCCAGATTTGGCTTGCGGAGCCTCTAAGAGAAGCAAATTTCATCCGATTCGGCTGAAATTTGGTAAATGGTGTTAGTATAGGGTCTCTAACTACCACGCAAAAATTGGTCCATATCGGTCCATAATTATATATAGCCTCTAAGAGAAGCAAATTTCATCCTATTCGGCTGAAAATTGGTACATAGTGATAGTATATGGTCTCTAATAACCATGCAAAAATTGGTCCACATCGATCCATAATTATATATAGCCCCCATATAAACCGATTCATCCGATTCGGCTGAAATTTGGTAAATGGTGTTAGTATATGGTCTCTAACAACCATGCAGGAATTGGTCTACATCGGTCCATAATTATATATAGCCCCCATATAAACCGATCACCAGATGTGGCTTGCGGAGCTTCTAAGATAAGCAAATTTCATCCGATTCGGTTGAAATTTGGTACGTGGTTTTAATATATTGTCTCTAACAACCATGCAGGAATTGGTCTATATCGGTCCATAATTATGTATGTAGCCCCCATATAAACCGATCCCTAGATATGAACTCCGGAACCCCTTGGAAGAGCAAAATTCATCCGATCCGGCTGAAATTTGGTACGTGGTGTTAGTATATGGTCTCTAACAACCATTCAAAAATTGGACCATACCGGTTTTAATTAAATATAACCCGCAGTTAAACCGATCACCAGGTTTGACCTCCGGAGCTCTTGGAGGAGAAAAATTCAACCGATCCAGTTGATATTTGGTACGTGATGAAATTTGGTACGTTGCGCTAGTATATGGCCGCAAACAGCCATGCCAAAATTGGTCCATATCGGTCTATAGTTGGCTATGTAGCCGATCCCCAAAAATAATCTACCAAATTTTTATTTCTATAGAAAATTTTATCAAAACTTTATTACTACACGCAAAGAAAAAAAAAACGTTTGGAAAACGTGTACCGAAAACGTTTTTCTTTTGTTAGAGTTTTTTGAATTGCTTCGAAAATTTTAAACTTTTATCACCAAAAAAATTCGTTTGTTACAAAATTTTTATTTTTTCAATAAAAAAAGTTATTTTTGATTGTTTCAAACAACACTGTCCATTTCGTTTATATCAAACACTGTTATTTTCTGACTTTAGGTCTTTAATAAGACACAGTTTACAGTTCAAAATTTTATATAGTACAATGTAATGTTGAAATTTTTTTCGGAATCTTCCGAACATATCTCGAATATATGTAAAAAAAACAAAAGCAAAAAAAACTTTGGTCGAAGCTGGAATCGAACCCACGACCCTTGGCATGGAAGTCGGACGTAGCAACCACTGCTCCACGGTGCCAAACTAAATGTTTGTTTCTGTTAAAAAACTTTGCTTATTCGGTTCGTGGGCGCCGCAAGCTATGCTATATAAATATAACTTATATGGATATTTATCTATTGATGACCATAACAGGTATATAGCTCAGTGGTTAGTGTGTTGGCTTACAAAGTGCATGGTCCGCGGTTCGATTCTCCGTCCAGGCAAAAGGTAAAAAAATTTTAAAAATTTATAAAATCGTATAATTTCTTCTACATTGTTGGTATTACAGGAAAAGGTGTTAAGAACTAAAAAACCTTGTGGATGTGAGGGAAAATGCAATAAGCAAGAAAACAATGTTTTTTTTGAGTTAGTCTTTATGAAATTGTTTTTACATCCTGGAAATGAATAAACGTTTATCTCAAAAAGTATATACTTTTCTTCCAAATACTCTTCCTTACAGCGAAAAGCAAATGAGAAACGAACTTTGTTTGTCTAAAAATTCGTTTGAGAGGAAAGAATTATTTTTTGCGTGTATAGAAAATTTTGTCAAAATTTTGGCCGCTAACAGCCATGCCAAAATTGGTCCATATCTTTCTACAGTTATATATAGCCGATCCCCAAAAAGAATCTACCAAATTTTTATTTCTATACAAAATTTTGTCAAGATGTTATTTCTATAGAAAATTTTGTCAACATTTTATTGCTTTAGAAATTTTTGTCAAATTTTATTTCTATAGAAAATTTTGTCAAACTGAATTATATACGTATTTAATCGGCTTCTTATTGTTTAATATATATACCGTATGGATTAACTTACAATTGAGAAGACGGCAAGTGTTACCGCAACCCAAGTAATTCGATTGTGGTTGACAGTCTTTAGTACAAGATTCTATGAAATCCATGGTGGAGGGTACATAAGATTCGGCCTGGCCGAACTTACGGCCGTATATACTTGTTTTATATTTAATTCATAGATTCAGTATCTCAGATAATTTAAGAATTATTTCTTTATTTCGTTTTTCTTACTTCAAAAACATACGACTTAAATGGAGGGACGCAAATTTCGAAGTCTCGTGTCCCAAATTTAAAAAAAAATAATCAAAGATCGTAAACTTTTATCAAAGATTATAAGATTTGCTTTAAAATTTTTCATTAAATTTAGACCAAGGCGTTTTGAAATTTTCGTCCCTCCATTAAAGTACTACGTCTTTGAAGTAAATTTTCCTTAAATTATATAAGAACATATTTAAGTTAAAGAAACTAAGATATTGGATTAAAAAAAATCAATAAGAGACCAAGACATATATTGTGAGGATTATTATGTCTAGATTTAAAAAAGTGGCATATTTGGCCTGGAATCGATACCAAAATCCTTAAGAGCGGGTCAATATATTTGGATCTAAGATAACCTTTTCTAGGGTCAAAGCCAATTTAATATTATTTTAATATTATTTATATATTACGCAAAGGACATTAAAAAATTTAAATAAAGTCGCCAGTAATATAATGTACTTGACATTTTCTATAATATGTTAAACCTACATTTTCTTTTTTGTTTGGGTATTGAGCCGCATCTTTGGCCAGAAATCAATTCCAAATTCCTTAATTGCGCACTGTATCTTTTTGACCGAATTCTATGATGTCAAGTTTGTTGTATTTAGTACATTATAACCCTATTTCTAAAAATATTTTTTTCGAAAAAATTTGTGTAGTTCTGAGAAATCTGCAGTCAAAATTAAAAAACGCATTTGTGCCAAAAATTCAAAAAAAAAAACTATAAATAATATTTACCAAAGAAAAAATGTGCAGTGAAAAAATAGCTCTATTCTCTACTAAAATCTAATTGTTTATTTGTAAATAAAAACTTAGTTTAATGCGCACTGTAGTTTTTAAAATACAACCACAATTAAAAAATTAAGTGTGGTATGCAGATGTTCTTTATTGAACATTTTGCATATTGTATATTTTTTTCGGAGGAATCGTTGATCGTGTGCATTTAAGGGTTAGAGAAAGTTCACAACGTTTGGATCCGAGCAAACGTTTTTTGTATGAGTGCATGCCACAAAAATCTGTCCTCTAACCAATGCCATTATATAACATTCAACTTGAATTGATTTCTTCTACGTTCAACACCAAAAAAAAAACCAAACGAAACGAATGAATTGTCGACGTGTTCATTTAATGAGAGAGCATGTGTTTGACATGCATCAATGGTTCAATGGAAGAAACTTCTGAATGCAATCAAAGCTAGAACCGGTGTATCACCATTGCCAAAGAGTGAACGTCATCTACAGCTTCGCATGACATTAGAACATGCATACACGACAATAATTGCACACCAGCACAGAATATGCGATGGGGTGCTGGGGGGGGGGGGGGGGAGGGGTAACAACATCATGTAATTGTTGGCGTTAATGTTGAGAACAAACAGCTTTAATTTATTTCCGTTTCCTTTTGCACCCAGACTCTATTGTACTTCGGTTGAAGTCAAAATGTCTGCCATTTTGTCTGGTTTTGTCTTAGTCACCTTTTTCATCCTTCTTGAAGTATTTAATCCTAGCATTATTTCAGCTTCTGTTGATATGGTAAAGTCAAGAGAAAACGAGAAAATATGAAAATAAAATATCCTATGACAAAGGATATTTCTTGATTGGTTAACAAATACTTCACACAAAACGAAAAAAAAAACTCTTTTTGCAATGGTCAAAGCAATTAAGTTTAGCCTCTTTTTTTAAGAGTAGGATTTATTGTAACAAGCATTATTGAAATAATATAAAAGGCGAATTTATACACAAATAGAAGTCCACAGGGACCTTATAGGAGGTTTAAAGGTCCCAGCAAAAACGTGTTGCTAAAAAAAGCAATAAACATGTTCTATTTAGAATTTTATATTGCCGTGTCCAGAACGAAAGTCACTTTTTAGGCATCTGCGCCTTTGATTTCTCATTAGTTTTTCATATTTTTCAACTTCTATCTCTATACGACAGTTGCCTTTTATTAGTTGGGCAACCCTAAACCGAAAAAAATTCCGTTGTTAAATTAACGGTAAATTTAACATATTTTTATTGCAAACAAATTATTTGTTTGTTGTTAAATTTTATTATATTTTTCTGAACATTTTCACAGCCCAATGAAATTTTATTTTTTAAGTATGTCTATAAAAAGTGATGTCAACATTTTATTGCTATAGAAAATTTTGTCAAAATTATATTTCTTTAGAATATCTTGTCACAATTTTATTTCTTTAGAAAATTTTGCCAAAATTTTATTTCTTTAGAAAATTATGTGCAAATTTAATTTCTTTAGAAAATCTTGCCAAAGTTTTAATTCTATAGAAAATTTTGTCAAAGTTTCGTTGCTATAGAGAATTTTGTCAAAATTTTATTTCTTTAGAAAATGTTACCAAAATTTTATTTCTTTAGAAAATTTTGCCAAAATTTTATTTCTTTACAACATTTTGTCAAAATTGTATTCCTTTAGAAAATTTTGTCAAAATTTAATTTTTTTAGAAAATTTTGCCAAAATGTTATTGCTATAGAAAGTTTAGAGAAACTTTGTTTCTATTGAAAATTTTGCCAAAATTGTATTTCTATAGAAAATTTTGTCAAAGTTTCGTTGCTATAGAAAATTTTGTCAAAATTTTATTTCGTTAGAAAGTTTTGTCAAAATTTAATTTCTTTAGAAAATTTTGCCAACATTTTATTTCTTTAGTAAATGTTGTCAAAATTTAATTTTTTTAGAAAATTTTGTCAAAATTTAATTTCTTTAGAAAATTTTGTCAAAATTTTATTTCTTTAGAAAATTTTGTAGAAATTTTATTTCTTTAGAAAATTTTGTCAAAATTTTATTTATTTAGAAAATTTTGTCAAAATTTTATTTATTTAGAAAATTTTGTCAACATTTTATTTATTTAGAAAATTTTGTCAAAATTTCTTTTCGTTGTTTTTTTTTTTTATTTCAGCTTAAAACCATACATATACTAAACTACAAATGTAGCTTAACCAACAGAAGAAAAGAATGTTTGTCAAATTATTTGGGCAAAGCCCTATAGACTGCAACCAACCATCTTGCAGTCTATAGGGCTTTGCCCAAATAAATTTGACAAACATTTTTTTCCTCTGTTGGTTAAACTACACTTATAGTTTAGTCTATGTATGGTTTTAAGCTGAAATAAAAAAACAACAATGCTTATAGAACAAAACCAACAATAACAAAACGAATGAACATTTCTTTTCATTAGAAAATTTTGTTAAAATTTTATTTCTATTGAAAATTTTGTAAAATTTTTTCTATTGAAAATTTTGTCAAAATTTTATTTTGTTTTTAAATTTTGTCAACATTTAATTTCTTTAGAAAATTTTGTCAAAATTTAATTTCTTCTTTATTTCTTTAGAAAATTTTGTCAAAATTTCTTTTCATTAGAAAATTTTGTCAAAATTCCTTTTCTTTAGAAGATTTTGTCAAAATTTTATTTCTTTAGAAAATTTTGTAAAAATTTTATTTTTTAGAAAATTTATTTCTATTGAAAATTTTGCCAAAATTTTATTTCTATAGAAAATTTTTATCACAATTTTATTTCTTTAGATAATTTTGCCAAATTTTATTTCTTTAGAAAATTTTGTCAAAATTTAATTTCTTTAGAAAATTTTGTCAAAATTTTATTTCTTTAGAAAATTTTGTCAAAATTTCTTTTCTTTAGAAAGTTTTGTCAAATTTTGTTTCTATAGAAAATTTTCTAAAATTTTATTACTATGGAAAATTTTGTCAAAATTTTATTACAATAGAAAATTTTGTCAAAATTTTATTTCTTTAGAAAATTTTGTCAAAATTTTATTTTTTAGAAAATTTTGTGAAAATGTATTTCTATTGAAAATTTTGCCAAAATTTTATTTCTATAGAAAATTTTTATCAAAATTTTATTTCTTTAGATAATTTTGCCAAAATTTTATTTATTTAGAAAATTTTTTCAAAATTTTGTTTCTATAGAAAATCTTGTCAAAATTTAATTTCTTTAGAAAATTTTGCCAAAATTTAATTTCTTTAGAAAATTTGTTCAAAATTGTATTTTTATAGAAAATTTTGTCAAAATTTTATGTCTTTAGAAAAATTTTGTCAAAATTTTATTTGTTTAGAAAATTTGGTCAAAATTTAATTTCTTTAGAAAATTTCAAAATTTAATTTCTTTAGAAAATTTCTTTTCTTTGGAAAATTTTGTCAAAATTTCTTTTTTTTAGAAAATTTTGTCAAAATTTAATTTCTTTAGAAAATTTTGTCAAAAATTTATTTCCTTAGAAAATTTTAGCAAAATTTTATTTCTTTAGAGAATTTTGTCAAAATTTAATTTCTTTTGACAATTTTTTCAAAATTTTATTTCTTTAGAAAATTTTGTCAAAATTTCTTTTCATTAGAAAATTTTGTCAAAATTCCTTTTCTTTAGAAAATTTTGTCAAAATTTTATTTTTGAGAAAATTTTGTGAAAATTTATTTCTATTGAAAATTTTGCCAAATTTTATTTCTATAGAAAATGTTTATCAAAATTTTATTTCTTTAGATAATTTTGCCAAAATTTTATTTCTTTAGAAAATTTTGTCAAAATTTAATTTCTTTAGAAAATTTTGTCAAAATTTCTTTTCTTTAGAAAATTTTGTCTAAATTTTATTTCTTTAGAAAATTTTGTCAAAATTTATTTTCTTTAGAAAATTGTGTCAAAATTATATAGCTATAGAAAATTTTTTAAAATTTTATTACTATAGAAAATTTTGTCAAAATTTTATTACTATAGAAAATTTTGTCAAAATTTTATTTCTTTAGAAAATTTTGTCAAAATTTTATTTCTATAGAAAATTTTGTCTAAATTTAATTTCTTTAGAAAATTTTGCCAAAATTTAATTTCTTTAAAAAATTTTACCAAAATTTAATTTCTTTAGAAAATTTTGTCAAAATTGTATTTTTTTAGAAAATTTTGTCAAAATTTTATTTGTTTAGAAAATTTGGTCAAAATTTAATTTCTTTAGAAAATTTTGTCAAAATTGTATTTTTTTAGAAAATTTTGTCAAAATTTCTTTTATTTAGAAAATTTTGTCAAAATTTAATTTCTTTAAAAAATTTTGTCAAAATTTTATTTCCTTAGAAAATTTTATCAAAATGTTATTTCTTTAGAGAATTTTGTCAAAATTTTATTTCTTTAGAAAATTTTGTCAAAATTTTATTACTAAAGAAAATCTTGTCAAAATTTTATTTCATTAGAAAATTTTACCAAAATTTCATTTCCTTAGAAAACTTTTTCAAAACTTAATTTCTTTAAAAAAATTTGTAAACATTTCTTTTCTTTGGAAAATTTTGTCAACAATTTATTTCTTTAGAAATTTTTGTCAAAATTTTATTTCTTTAGAAAATTTTGTGAAAATTTCTTTTCTTTAGAAAATTTTGTCAAAATTCTATAGCTGCAGAAAATTTTGTCAAAAAATAATTTTTTTAGAAAATTTTGTTAAAATTTAATTTCTTTAGAAAATGTTGTCAAAATTTAATTTCTTTAGAAAATTTTGCCAAAATTGTATTGCTATAGAAAATTTATTTCTATTGAAAATTTTGCCAAAATTTTATTTCTATAGAAAATTTTTTTTCAAAATTTTTTTTCTTTAGAAAAGTTTGTCAAAATTTCTGTTCTTTAGAAAATTTTGTCAAAATTTTATTTCTTTAGAAAATTGTGTCACAATTTTATTTCTTTAGAAAATTTTGTCAAATTTTTATTTCTTTAGAAAATTTTATCAAAGTTTAATTTTTTAAGCAAATTTGGCAGCTTAAAACCATGCATTGACTAAACTACAAGTGTAGCTTAACCAACAGAGGAAAAGAATGTTTGTCAAATTTATTTGGGCAAAGCCCTATAGACTGCAAGATGGTTGGATGGACGCACGTTTCGGAATTACCACATTCCTCATCAGCATCCTCTACTTGCAGCAAAACTATCAACCAATTATCAGAATTAATTTAGGCAGTTCACTAAACCCAAAGTGAACCACACTTGAACCTTCCGAAAAAAGGTTTATGATAGCCGGCCTTTGCCGAAATAAATTTGTACAAACATACCTCGTTTCCTTTGCCACTGTCAAATCATCGATTTGAGTGCAGTTGGCTGGGTTTATTTTGAGCGTGCTTCCTCTAACTTCATTCGTTTTGTTTTGTTATTGTTGGTTTATTCTTCAGTCATTTTGTTGTTTTTGATTTCAGCTTAAAACCATGCATTGACTAAAGTACAAGTGTAGCTTAAAAAAATATTGTCAACATTTTGCTTGTATAGAAAATTTCTAGAAATTTTATTTTTATGGAAAATTATGTCAATATTTTATTTCTTTAGAAAATTTTGTCAAAATTTTATTTCTTTAGAAAATTTAGTCAAAATTTTATTTCTTTAGAAAATGTTGTCAAAATTTTATTTCTTTAGAAAATTTTGTCATAGTTTTATTTCTTTAGAAAATTTAGTCATAATTTTATTTCTTTAGAAAATTTTTATCAAAATTTTATTTCTTTAGAAATTATATCTCTTTAGAAAATTTAGTCAAAATTGTATTTCTGTAAAAAATTTTGCTAAAATTTTATTTCTTCAGAAAATTTAGTCAAAATTTTGTTTGTATAAAAAAATTCTGGAAATTGTTTATCTATAAAAAATTTTGTCAAAATTTTATTTCTTTAGAAAATTTTGTCAAAATTTAATTTCTTTAGAAAGTTTTGTGAAAATTTGGCAAAATTTTATTTCTTTAGAAAAATTTGTGAAAATTTTATTTTCCTGAAAAAGTAGTCAAAATTTTATTTCTTTAGAAAATTTTTATCAAAATTTTATTTCTTTAGAAAAATTTTATCAAATTTTTTTTCTTTAGAAAATTTTGCCAAATATTTATTTGTTATTGTTGGTTTATTTTTCAGTCATTTTGTTGTTTTTGCTTTCAGCTTAAAACCATGTATTGACTAAACTACAAGTGTAGCTTAAAAAATATTGTCAAAATTTTGCTTGTATAGAAAATTTCTGGAAATTTTATTTTTAAAGAAAATTATGTCAAGATTTTATTTCTTTAGAAAAATTTGTCAAAATTTTATTTGTTTAGAAAATGTTGTCAAAATTTTATTTCTTTAGAAAATGTTGTCAAAATTTTAGTTCTTTTGAAAATTTTATCAAAATTGTATTTCTTTAGAAAATTTAGTCAAAATTGTATTTCTTTAGAAAATTTTGCTAAAATTTTACTTCTTCAGAAAGGCTAGTCAAAGTTGTATTTCTTTAGAAAATTTTGTCAAAATTGTATTTCTTTAGAAAATTTAGTCAAAATTGTATTTTTTTTAGAAAATTTTGCTAAAATTTTATTTCTTCAGAAAATTTAGCCAACATTTTGTTTGTATAAAATTTCTGGAAATTGTTTTTCTATAAAAAAAATTTTGTAGAAATTTTATTTCTATAGAAAATTTTGTCAAAACTTTATTTCTATAGAACATTTTGTCCAAATTTTATTCCTATAGAAAATGTTATCAAAATTTTTATTCCAAAAGGAAATATGTAAGCTACCTCTTAGAATATTTTGCAAAATCTACCAAAACATCAAGAATTCTACCAATCTACCAAACAGTAGAAAATCTATCATTTTTGGTAGAATTCTACCAACTGTAGCTACCGTGATTATGTGACCAATCGCGAGATTGAGGAAACCTTAGGCATTAGAGGGACCAGCATACATCCAATATTGCATAAACATTTGACCGTCAAAAAATTTGTTCGGGTGGGTTCCCTCACAATTTGTAAATCAATCTATCAATTTTATATAGAAAATAATACAATTTAAAAACATTTGTATCAGTTTTTCTAAATACAATTCTGGAATTACTTACTTCAAATAATTTTTGTTATTTAATTCAACCGAATACAACAGTTTTAGGATCTCTTTATAGGTATATTCTAAACACGTTCATATATATGCTAAACCAATATCAAATTCCTTTCGTCTCATTGTCTATCCCCTATTTGCAATGCTAATATTTTAAGAACTGAAAAATTAAGCAACTTTATCCCATTTTCATATTCATTCATTATTTTCTATACTCTAGAGGATTTAATCCTGGTATTTTTCACACCAGCATTATGAATCTATTTCAATGAACTAACTATAGAAAGAAAAGAAGCATTCATCATCAATTCCTTGAAGAGTTGATAACCAAATGTGTTCGGTTATATATCTCATGGAACGAATGGCAGATTACCTTGTGTCCTTGGAGTTTCGAATACGTAAATCCAGAAATTTATTTTTCTATTCTATTCTATTCGTTTTGTTTGACTTTATTGGTGTTGTATTGTATCATTGTGGAGATGGAAAAGCAGTATGGTATTCGTAATTGTAAAATCAGATGGTTTCAGTTTTTTTAGTTTTTAATTTTTCATAGAAAACGTGATCAAATATGTATAATTTTTTGGTGGTTTTTGTGGAATTTTCTGGTGTTTTCTTTTGTCATCTTTAGTAATAAATTTTCGAAATTGCAAGACCATAGTAATTGACAGTCAAACGTTGGTATTGGTTTTTCTATTGAATTTTGTAATGTAATTTAGCGGAATACGTGATTAAATCACAAAATGTCAATGCTTTTCGATTATTGGCAGTTTGTCATTATTTAAATTAAATTTTTATAAATACATAATAAGAATAATAGGGAAGGAGTAAGGAACAAGTATATACGGCCGTAAGTTTGGCCAGGCCGAAGTATATGTACCCTCCACCATGGATTGCGTAGAAACTTCATCCACAATCGAATTACTTGGGTTGCGGTATCACTTGCCGATGGCAAGGTATCTTAAAACTTCCGAACACCGTCTTCTAAACTGCAAGGTAGTGCATATGTGGTATATATTAAACTAAACAAGTATATACGGCCGTAAGTTCGGCCAGGCCGAAGCTTATGTACCCTCCATCATGGATTGCGTAGAAACTTCTTCTAAACACTGCCATCCACAATCGAATTACTTAAGTTGCGGTAACGCTTGCCGATGGCAAGGTATCTTAAAACCTCCTAACACCATCTTCTAAATTGTATGTAAGTCCATACGTGGTATATATTAAATCAAAAAAGATCGATCCAATACGTATATAATTCAGTTTGGCAAAGTAGACATAAAATTTTGACAAAATTTTCTACAGAAATAAAATTTTAACAAAATTTTCTATAGAAATAAAATTTTCACAAAATTTTCTATAGAAATAAAAATTTTGACAAAATATTCTATAGAAAGAAAATTTTGACAAAAATTTCTACAGAAATAAAATTTTAACAAAATTTTGTATAGAAATAAACTTTTGACAAAATTTTCTATAGAAATAAAATCTTGGTAGATTATATGTGGCTCGTGTGGCAACCATGATTATGAACCGAATAAAATTTGAACAAAATTTTCTATAGAAATAAAATTTTGACAAAATTTTCTATAGAAATAAAATTTTGAAAATGATGAAAATTTTATTATGAACCGAATAAAATTGTAACAAAATTTTCTCTAGAAATAAAATTTTGACAAAATTTTCTATAGAAATAACATTTTGACAAAATTTTCTATAGAAATAAAATTTTGGTAGATTATTTTTGGCTCTAGTGGCAACCATGATTATGAACCGATATGGACCAATTTTTGTGTGATTGGACCAATTTTGGTACGGTTGTTAGCGACCATATACTAACACCACGTTCCTAATTTGAACCGGATTGGATGAATTTTTCTCCTCCAAGAGGCTCCGGAGGTCAAATCTGGAGAACGTTTTATATGGGGGCTATATATAATTATGGACCGATATGGACCAATTCGGGCACGGTTGTTAAAGATCATATACTAACACCATGTTCCAAATTACACCGGCTTGGATGAAATTTGCTTCTCTTGGAGACTTCGCAAGCCAAATCTGGGGATCGGTTTATATGGGGGCTATATATAATTATGAACTGACGTGGACCAATTTTTGCATGGTTGTTAGAGACCATATACCAACATCATGTACCACATTTCAGCCGGATCGGATGAAATTTGCTTCTCTTTGAGGCTCCGCAAGCCAAATCTGGGGATCGGTCTATATGGGGGCTATATATAATTATGAACCGACGTGGACCAATTTTTGCATGGTTGTTAGAGACCATATACCAACATCATGTACCAAATTTCAGCCGGATCGGATGAAATTTGCTTCTCTTTGAGGCTCCGCAAGCCAAATCTGGGGATCGGTTTATATGGGGGTTATATATAATTATGGACCGATGTGGACCAATTTTTGCATGATTGTTAGAGACCATATACCAATACCATGTACCAAATTTCAGCCGGATCGGATGAAATATGCTTCTCTTAGAGGCTCCACAAGCCAAATCTGAGGATCGGTTTATATGGGGGCTATATATAATTATGAACCGACGTGGACCAATTTTTGCATGGTTGTTAGAGACCATATACCAACATCATGTACCAAATTTCAGCCGGATCGGATGAAATTTGCTTCTCTTTGAGGCTCCGCAAGCCAAATCTGGGGATCGGTTTATATGGGGGTTATATATAATTATGGACCGATGTGGACCAATTTTTGCATGATTGTTAGAGACCATATACCAACACCATGTACCAAATTTCAGCCGGATCGGATGAAATATGCTTCTCTTAGAGGCTCCACAAGCCAAATCTGGGGATCGGTTTATATGGGGGCTATATATAATTATGGACCGATGTGGACCAATTTTTGCGTGGTTGTTAGAGACCATATACCAACACCAGGCCGATTAAATACGTATATAATTAACTTTGACAAAATTTTCTATAGAAATAAAATTTTGACAAAATAAAATTTTGACAAATTTTTCTATAGAAACAAAATTTGGACAAATTTTTCTATAGAAATAAAATTTTTACAAAATTTTCTATAGAAATAAAAATTTGCCAAAATTTTCTATAGAAATAAAATGTTGTCAAATTTTTCAAGAGAATTAAAATTTTGACAACATTCTCTATAGAATTAAAGTTTTGACAACATTTTCTATAGAAATAAAATTTTGCCAAAATTTTCTATAGAAATAAAATTTTGGTAGATTGTTTTGGGCTCGAGTGGCAACCATGATTATGAACCGATATGGACTAATTTTTGTGTGATTGGGGATCGGCTATATATAACTATAGACCTATATGCATGGTTGTTAGAGACCATATACTAACACCACATACTAAATTTCAACCGCATCGGATGAATTTTGCTCCTCTAAGAGGCTCCGGAGTCCAAATACGGGGATCGGTTTATATGGGGGCTAGATATAATTATGGACCGATATGGACCAATTTTTGCATGTTTGTTAGAGACCATTTACTTACACCCGAGAAAAATGTTCCTTGCTCACCGTTCAAAAATAATATTGTGCTCTTGAAATATGATTGAGGTGATCATATTCCTTCTCTGCGTGTATAGTGGCAGTTCGTTATTTCAGGCTCATTTAAACTATTCAGTCCATAGTGATACCACAGTGGCGAACTCTACTATAAACGAGGAAACTGATCAAAGTAGCAGTTGTTTAACTATAAACTGGTTAAATATATTTTAGTACCGACCAAAGTCTTAATGACATAAAATTTTTCTTTGAATACCAAAATAACACCTCGCCCAGATATGGTCTATTACATTTGTGAGGACAAAAGTCACAAGTCTCGTTTTTGTCCACATCCAATGAAGTTTATGTTAATTTACTTATGTTCCTTGTTTATTGAAATGGATTGTTTTGGTTATGTAGTAATAAATTATAAAAGGATAATATGGTGTTGGCTGAATTTGAATGGGGAAAGGTAACGGAAAGTACCCTGGCGGAGAGACCAAACATTAACGATGTAGGGGTGCATCGACAATATTGTAGAAGCATTGGCAACACCAGTACCACTGGTAAGTTGGCATCGCAGGGATGTGTGCGAGCATATAAAAGGCGAGCGCTTGCACAGGAGCAGTTAGTTCGCCAGTAGTCGGCCAACAGGTAGGACTATTTTGGGATCATAGCGTTGTAACGCAGTGACCAAAATATTACTATTTAGACTGCTAGGAAAGTGGGAAAGTTGTGACTTCCCCTTTTCTAACAATTTGCCCCGGTAATAAGTGGTTGTTGTTACAACCACTCCATCGCCGCCGTCCGTGGTTGTTGTTACAACCGCGCCATCGCCGCCGTCCGTGGTTGTTGTTACAACTGCGTCATCGTCGCCGGTTGTGGTTGTCGTTACAACCGCTCCGTCGCTGCCGCCCGTGGTTGTTGTTACAACCGCGCCATCGCCGCCGTCCGTGGTTGTTGGTACAACCGCGCCATCGCCGCCGTCCGTGGTTGTTGTTACAACCGCGCCATCGCCGCCGTCCGTGGTTGTTGTTACAACTGCGTCATCGTCGCCGGTTGTGGTTGTCGTTACAACCGCTCCGTCGCTGCCGCCCGTGGTTGTTGTTACAACTGCGCCATCGCCGCCGTCCGTGGTTGTCGTTACAACCGCGCCATCGCCGCCGTCCGTGGTTGTTGTTACAACCGCGCCATCGCCGCCGTCCGTGGTTGTTGTTACAACTGCGTCATCGTCGCCGGTTGTGGTTGTCGTTACAACCGCTCCGTCGCTGCCGCCCGTGGTTGTTGTTACAACTGCGCCATCGCCGCCGTCCGTGGTTGTTGTTACAACTGCGCCATCGCCGCCGCTCGTGGTTGTTGTTATAACCCCGCCATCGTCGCCGTCCGTGGTTGTCGTTACAACCACTCCGTCGCTGCCGTCCGTGGTTGTTGTTACAACTGCGTCATCAGCACTGCCGCACCGCCGCTGTCGCCGGTCATCCATGTACCCTCGGATCGGCGCTGTGAGCCGTTTTGCCTACGTCCTCATCTAAATCCATCGTCTCTGGCTGTACGAATCTGTTTGTGTGATGTGTGTGAATATAGTGTTAATGTTGTGATTGAGACTAATAAAAATTATAACGTTGAATGAAAACATAAACAAAGCCTGGTCAGTGTTTTTTTTCTCTTTCTGTGAAAATATAAATATTTTGTAACGACCCCTGGCCACCCTGAGTTTGCCCCAGCTTCAAAGTGAAAACATGTCGTTACAATGGCGCCCGAGCAGGGACAGTTTTAACTGCCCACCACAGAAAGAGAAAGCCAACAAATTCACTGGCGGAATCACCGGCTTAAAAGACTGAAAGTGTAAATGACCCATAACTACAAAGGGTCATAACATAAACATTGTAATGTGAAGAAAATAATATAGACAGTGTGAAGATTGAAGAAATCGAAACAAAAATATATTGTGAAGTGAAAAAAAATGATACGTGTGAAAAGCATACCAATCAGTGTGATGAACTGACTCCATTAAAAAAAAAAAAAAAAAAAAAAAAAAAAAACGAGAAAAAAAAAACAAAACTGAAAAAGAAACTACAGAACGTGATAACAAATACAACGTAGAAGAACATATAGACAGTGTGCACTCTAATCAGTGAAACCTACAAACATTAAAACGAAAGAAAAACAGAACTTGTCTTAACAAATCTGGTTGTGTTTGAAAACAAGTGAATTTTTTTTTTGAAATAAAACGAGACCCCGGATAACACGATGTTAAGGACCTCGTGGGCATATTCGCTGAGACAAGAAGAGTTGCAATCTTATCTGAAGGAGTTTGAATTGGATTGCCAAGGAAAAGTGGAGGAATTGCGCAAGCGTTGGGGGAAATTTCTGGGTGGTAACATCGCCGAAAAGCATATGCCAAGATTGCTGGAATTACAAGGTAAACATGAGACCATGGCTACTGTCAATTCGCCAGCGGGAAAAACAAAAACCCTGCTCACTATCAACCACTCGGCGGTGCAAACAGAGGGGCCGACATCAGACGAGAAGGAAGAAAGAGTACAACGTCGTCTGGAAAAACCGAATGATCTGGGTACGTCTTCCCAAGAAGAGATCCACGGTGGTTATGGAAGCATAGTCGAACAGGTACGAAAATGGGGAGTCAAATTTGAAAATGGACGCGATCCCCTCGGATTTATCGAACGGCTGGAAGAAGTTGCTGCGCTGTCAGAAGTCAACGTAAATCATCTCCCTCACATCATGTCGGAATTTCTACGAGATAAGGGGCTCGTGTGGTTTCGAAACAATAATCGACAGTGGAAAGAGTGGGAAGACTTTAAGAGAGATTTTTGTAAATTTTTCTTGCCTGCCCGGTATTTTGAGAAATTAGATGATGAAATACGAAAACGAATGCAGCGTCCCAAGGAGTCGTTCAAAGAGTACGTATTGGCACTTCAGACATTAATGAGACATGCGGACTTAACCGAGCAACAACGACTAGAGCGAGTATACCGAAACGCCCAGCCCGAATACCAATGGTATATTCGACGTAAAGATTTCGATAACTTAATGGATTTGGTAAGCTTGGCGGATGATTTGGAAAGCATCAGCCCATCGACTAGTATGCAGCCCAGAACCACGCATCCGAGAAACAATTGCTACCGAACTGAAGAAGAAGGCTACCCTCAGGGACAGGAGCATAATGGATATGAGTTACCGGCACGAAACAACACGTCCCTTCAATGTGAGGAGCACCGTATTACGGCCACGCTATTATTGGAACGGAAGAAGATCGTCGCTACCATCGATACAGGAGCAACGTGCAGTTTCATAAGGCCAAGATTAGTAGAAACAGTTAAGAGAAATCCATCCTACAAACGGGAACGCTCGGATGTTGTTTTAGCCGATGGCGCACGGGTTAGCCTTTCAAGGTCAGTAGAGCTGCAAGTAACTTTGGGATCGACTACGACGATGTGCACCTTCTTGGTTATGCCCCACTGCAATGAGGATCTAATACTTGGCTTAGAATTTCTACGGCAATTCAATACCACAATACAGTGTGCCGGCCTATCGATGACACTAAGCAATTCTGCCCCAACTACGAATCGATGCCAAATTATTACGGCCGTCAACGAAAGAGAAGATCCAAAGAAAAAACGTTACCAGTAGAAGATAAATTAAAATATAACAGCATAACATATTCGACCGACCAGAACTATAACGATGGATAGTCCCACGAGGAAGAAATTTGAGGCCAGCAAAAGGAAATTTCTAGAGAATATGCGACGAGAAGAGGCGAAGCGACGGCGAGTTCAAGTCCTGGAAGATGATGACATTCCAACCACATCTAAGCAGCGGTGCCGTTTGGGTAGTGGTGCGAACACAGCAACATCTCGCGAGGCCCCCATCCATGAGCCAGTGCGAAGCACGTTGTATCGACTGCGGCGAGAAACCCCTATAATCAATTCGAATTGCGTAAGACAGGAAGTACCCAACTGCGATACGGATATCATCATTCTAAGCACAGATTCGAGTGATGAAGAAGCCATGGAGGGGATTTCGTTCCACCAAGCAACGGGAATGGCTGTGCCAGATATACCTCAGAACAGGCATGACGAGCGCTCCGAAGATGATGTCGATACTTTACCCCGTTCGGACACAAGTGAGATAACCACCGAAGAGGATGATGACGACTATCATTTTCGGCAGAATCTGTATGGTCAAGAAGATGATAACCGATCACCGGGGGTGACCCCTCCCCAGGCATCACCGGAGTCGCAACAGGAGAATGAAAGTAGTCCAGCTTCTTCTACCAGCGCGTCACCACGTTCATCAGCACATGCTTCTGAATATGAGGAGTCCCTACCAACACCACCTCGACGGCCAAAACGAAAATGGTGCGCCTGGACAACGATGACGAAAGAATCATACGAGACCGAGGAACACCATTGTTACGAATGGAACATCTCGATCAAAATGCTGGTTCAGAAGGAGGGATATAAGGCCAAGAAACCACCGGCACAAGTAGAGGGAGAGAAGACGCCGAGAATAAGTCACGGGAACAAACCGGCGATAACGTGGCATTCTCCAGAGCCCTCCGAAAGGAGTTGGGTGACGGTTTCCGAGTGGTCCCCTGCTCGAAGGGAGCGACCACGCGCGGAAGTGCCAAGCGTAACCGTGACCCAGGGTCATGATACCGAGGGCCCAGGAAACGAGCAACTTGGGGATATTTTAAAGACCCCACCCCGCACGGCAGTCGCCGGGGCCCAGCGATCGCCGCTCAGCGCAAGGAATTCAGTTTCGCCATCATCATCCAATTCGACATCGTCAAGTCCAGCTTCTTCGGTCTCAAGCACCACCAGCACCACCAGCTCGTCATCAGGTGCGTCGAGTCCATCAGCAAGCGGTATGTCTACTAAACATCACCCCGCATCACAATCCGCGGCAATGTGCACCCGAATGGAGTCGCCCCCGGACATAAGCAAGACATCAGCGGCAACCAAGAATTTTTACACCTGTGAGAACACCCCTCCGAGAAGTCGGCGCCTTGACTCACCACCGATCCCAGCCCCACTACTCGCATCACCAGGGGTATCCAGATGGGGTCAGGTAATCACTGAGATCCCGCCTAATATCCAGACGGCGGTTGAACAAGTCCGCTCATATTGGAAGCGTGGGAACCAACTGAGAACGGTTGTTGAAGTCGAGGGAAGAAAATATCGTGTGTTGATAAGCAAATCAGGAATAACAAAAATAATGCCGGATATAGGTAGGCCGATGTGATCCCTACTCTGCAGTTATACTGGAGATAACTGAGGTGGAAGGGAAGCGCCCAGAAGGAGGAGGGGTAATGTGAGGACAAAAGTCACAAGTCTCGTTTTTGTCCACATCCAATGAAGTTTATGTTAATTTACTTATGTTCCTTGTTTATTGAAATGGATTGTTTTGGTTATGTAGTAATAAATTATAAAAGGATAATATGGTGTTGGCTGAATTTGAATGGGGAAAGGTAACGGAAAGTACACTGGCGGAGAGACCAAACATTAACGATGTAGGGGTGCATCGACAATATTGTAGAAGCATTGGCAACACCAGTACCACTGGTAAGTTGGCATCGCAGGGATGTGTGCGAGCATATAAAAGGCGAGCGCTTGCACAGGAGCAGTTAGTTCGCCAGTAGTCGGCCAACAGGTAGGACTATTTTGGGATCATAGCGTTGTAACGCAGTGACCAAAATATTACTATTTAGACTGCTAGGAAAGTGGGAAAGTTGTGACTTCCCCTTTTCTAACAATTTGCCCCGGTAATAAGTGGTTGTTGTTACAACCACTCCATCGCCGCCGTCCGTGGTTGTTGTTACAACCGCGCCATCGCCGCCGTCCGTGGTTGTTGTTACAACTGCGTCATCGTCGCCGGTTGTGGTTGTCGTTACAACCGCTCCGTCGCTGCCGCCCGTGGTTGTTGTTACAACCGCGCCATCGCCGCCGTCCGTGGTTGTTGGTACAACCGCGCCATCGCCGCCGTCCGTGGTTGTTGTTACAACCGCGCCATCGCCGCCGTCCGTGGTTGTTGTTACAACTGCGTCATCGTCGCCGGTTGTGGTTGTCGTTACAACCGCTCCGTCGCTGCCGCCCGTGGTTGTTGTTACAACTGCGCCATCGCCGCCGTCCGTGGTTGTCGTTACAACCGCGCCATCGCCGCCGTCCGTGGTTGTTGTTACAACCGCGCCATCGCCGCCGTCCGTGGTTGTTGTTACAACTGCGTCATCGTCGCCGGTTGTGGTTGTCGTTACAACCGCTCCGTCGCTGCCGCCCGTGGTTGTTGTTACAACTGCGCCATCGCCGCCGTCCGTGGTTGTTGTTACAACTGCGCCATCGCCGCCGCTCGTGGTTGTTGTTATAACCCCGCCATCGTCGCCGTCCGTGGTTGTCGTTACAACCACTCCGTCGCTGCCGTCCGTGGTTGTTGTTACAACTGCGTCATCAGCACTGCCGCACCGCCGCTGTCGCCGGTCATCCATGTACCCTCGGATCGGCGCTGTGAGCCGTTTTGCCTACGTCCTCATCTAAATCCATCGTCTCTGGCTGTACGAATCTGTTTGTGTGATGTGTGTGAATATAGTGTTAATGTTGTGATTGAGACTAATAAAAATTATAACGTTGAATGAAAACATAAACAAAGCCTGGTCAGTGTTTTTTTTCTCTTTCTGTGAAAATATAAATATTTTGTAACGACCCCTGGCCACCCTGAGTTTGCCCCAGCTTCAAAGTGAAAACACGTCGTTACACATTGGAAAAAAAATCAATTAAGCTTAGCGATTGATGTAGCTGATTTTTGTTATTTCTACACTATATTTAATACAGCTTCTTGTCACCCTCTACAGCATCTTTGTAGCGAACAGGATTCTCGATAGCTGGGGCCTTAATCTGGAGGATACCCATATAAGTGTATCTAATTTATCAATAATTCCATTTCAATAGTTTTAACCTTATTTTAAATCTCCATACAAATCACTTAGCCATGGTAAAATGTCAAAGTTCAATCATGTAGAATATTTTATCCTAAGGCACTAAACAGCAAAATCGAAAGAGGAAGCAAAATAAAAATAGAAACTATAACCACATTACAATGATGGTAAAAACCATGAAGCAATACCTTTTTCTCTCACTCTCTCTCTCTCTCTCTCCACGCCCTGAAAGGCTTTCACATCTTATCAAACATTCATCTCTGGTCTGAAATACTTTAGAGAAACGCTTCAATCATCCTACCTTAGAAATCAGATCTACGTTGGGGGGAAAAGAAATCCTCAATCATGTGTTCACTATTGGATTAAGACATTTCATTCTGTCATCCCATAGCCATAGGCTTTTGTATCTAGATTTCTATGCTAACAACTATGTTCTTATCCAAGCGGAACTAAATACACTAAACAAAATTTACGGAACCATTTACGGATGTCCTAGATGTATGCTTTGAATTGTTGGCAGATGGGGAAGGTGAATGCTGAGTGAGTGGTTAGAGTAAGAGAATATGTTGATGAAGTTGATTTAACCTGGCCCCCATCCTTATAGAGATTACTGAACTGAAGTAAAGAAGCTAGAGGGGAATAACAATAGAAGGCCTTTTGGAAGAAGATAATGGATATGAAAGAAAATATTCTTCGATTCTCTGCGACCTTTCTTGTTAGAATACTAAATTAATGTTTTTTTTTTATACCCACCACCATAGAATGGTGACAGGGGTATAATAAGTTTGTCATTCCGTTTGTAACACATCGAAATATCGATTTCCGTCTAACAGGTTGGCTGATAAGTCCCCGGTCTGACACATAGATGGCGTCGCTAGTATTAAATGCATATTTTTTTTATATAGTATCAACCTTCAAATGATTCGTGTCAAAATTTGACGTCGGTAAGTCAATTAGTTTGTGAGATAGAGCGTCTTTTGTGAAGCAACTTTTGTTCACTCAAAAAAAGTGAACTCTCTATTTCACTAAAGCCAAATTAACTTTATTTTAGTTCATAGAAATATTAGTTGTGTTCCTTTACGTACTACTAGTTACTATTTTTACCAGTTTTTACTAGAGACCGTTCCTCAACCCCAAAAAATAGTAAAAGTAGTAAACAATTTTAAGAGAACAATGTCAAAATGCTTGTCTCTTTTAAAAGTTTTTTACTACAAGTTACTCGACAATTTTTTCGAGTAAAGGTTGTAGATATGTCATGACAAAAATAATTATTTGTTTTCAAATTTTCGAAACTAAAGTAGTTCCAAATCGCTTTTTTTGGAAATAATTCTGTAACTTTTTAATGGATTAAGATATCATCATAATTTTTTCTTTGTGTCAAAGCTGAAATGTTTTTCTCTATATTTAGAGGTTTGTAGGTCGCTAGTGGATTCACGGGCTGGTCTATAGACGTTGGAAGTTGGACACCTCGGATGTATGAAATTTAGTGTTACATGGCAAAAGCGCAATTATGCACCGATTTTCATGATATTTGCTTTGCTGGATAGAACTTAGAAACTACCATAAAAAGATTGTGTATGTGTGCGTATGTATCTAATATTTGCGAGATAGGGCCTTACAATTTATTTTTTTGCAAAATTTGAACAAAGTGGGGTCTGTATTTTGAGTCTAGAAGGACTACATTCCTTATAAATTTCTACGTATTCTGGAGGAAAATTTTGTGCACCTTTGTGCTTTAGATTTAACGTGTAGACTCCACAATTTGGAATTTCAAAACAATGCCGAACCAATACCACTTGTTTCGAAAAAAGTACCAAAACATTGACCGACTCACACCAAATTCGGCACACCCTTTAATGGACCAAAAGTACCTCTACGTTTTGAATTTCATGCAAATCGGATGAAAGTTTTAATGTCTATGTCATGAACAGAGATGGTCTGTCGTAAACTGTAAAGTATTTGACATACATTTACGACGAATTTTACCATACGTCAAAAACGTCGTAAACCTTCTGAAAATACCTAGTTTTTGACAATATAAGAATTTGTACAGTACACTTGTTTTAGAACCGTGTATTTCATACTTTTTTTACTTTTTGTATTTCCGAATGCCTTTTCATTATAAAAAATTCCCTTAAATTAAAAATGCTAACCTTCGTAAAATATTTAGTTTATTGCAATATAAGTATTTTTGTACAGCATACGTTTTTTAGAATCATTTATGTTTTACTTTATTCGAGAATGCCTTTTCTTATAAACAAGTAGTAAATATAAGTGTACTACTGCCAGCTGGATTTCACATAGCAGTATTAAAAGAGGAGTTATTAATTAATTTAAATCAACGCGGTTGGCATGTCCACAAGTTGTACGTAAATCCTATTTTTACTACAACAATTTTCACAGTTTCCGAAAACGCGTTGCATTCAAACGTTTAAGCCTGCAAATTGCTTTTGAGTAAAAATTTCAAAATATTATTATAAAAAAATCTAAAGTACTTCAATATGACGTTTCCATAACTTAGGATATTAAAAAGTAGTCTTTGAAATCAAATCTAAGGATCCTGTTGGTGTTTTTGACATTTACTACGTTTTTTACGTTTTATACAGGTATATGACGTTTTTGACGTTTACAACTTTTTGACAGTAGAAATCTTAAAAAATTGCTATTCGGACCATCTCTGGTCATGAAGACCCCAATTGGGGGTCGGTTCATATGGAAGCAAAATCGAAACTTAGGCCGAAGTAGTGCCATCTTCAAAATTGACCTGCATATAGAAGAAAAACGTGTCTGGTAAAATTTCAGCACTATAGGTTCATTATTGAAGGAAGTAGCCTGATTACAACAGATAGCCAGACAGAGAGACATCGTCTTATAATTTCTCCCTGTTCAAGACTATATATACTTTCTATAGTCAGAATTCGTTATTTGTATGTGTTACAAACGGAATGAAAAACCCCACCTTATAAGATACTGATAATATGCGCTATTACTCTACTTTATAGCCCAGAAGCCAGAGTTTTGCTTTGATTAAAAATTTTGCAAAAGGAGTACTTTTTATAACAAAGTAAAAACCATAGCTTCTTTCTATCGTAATAAGGATTTCAAAGTTTCCTGCAAAAAATCTGCCATTTGTCAAAAAAATTTCGATATAAAAGTATTTAATTTACCTACATGTTTTGAAAATATTTATTCAAATCACAATGCTTCTTTTGTTTTTTATTTGACATTTTTACAATTTGTACTATATTTTCGTTCCTGTACATTTAACAAATATAGAAATCTGAGAGGATTTTCAATATTTCTCTCTTTTACTGCTTTTTACTACGAGTAAAGTAAAGGAACACACCTATTATGTTTGGAGAAAGTTTTCTTTACTCTAATACTTTTTTGTATACGTTAGTTAAATTAACTAAACCCGAAGAAAAAAATATACTCAAATGAAGCATAAAGATTAACTAAATTCGTGTCTTCCACAAAATAGTTCAGAATTTCTTTAAATTTGTAAATTTTACCAAAAATGCGTCCATCGTGAACTTCGTATATCACTAAAGACATTCTTGCAATTTTGAACTCCAAGTTTTTTCTTCAAACTACAAAATTTTCTTTAACAAGTGAAAAAACATAGTTATGTCTAATAAATTTTCTTGTATTTGTCGAAAAATATTTACTTATTTTTATGACATCGGCGTGATGCCAACGTTTGTAATACTGTTTAGTTAAAGTTTTCTACAAATATTCAAAATTTTCTAAAATTAACCGAAAGTTTTCTTCCTGGTGGGTTCACTGTTTTTTCAGTGTTATTGTGAAAAAAATGGAAAAAAAGGAATTTCGTGTTTTGATACAATACTGCTTTCTGAAGGGAAAAAATACGGTGTAAACAAAAACTTGGCTTGATAATGAGTTTCCGGACTCTGCCCCAGGGAAATCAACAATAATTGATTGGTATGCAAAATTCAAGCGTGGTGAAAGTAACACGGAGGACGGTGAACGCAGTGGACGACCGAAAGAGGTGGTTACCAACGAGAACATCAAAAAAATCCACAAAATGATTTTGAATGACCGTAAAATGAAGTTGATCGAGATAGCAGAGGCCTTATAGATATCAAAGGAATGTGTTGGTCATATCCTTCATCAATATTTGGAAATGCGGAAACTCTGTGCAAAATGGATGCCGCGCGAGCTCACATTTGACCAAAAACAACAACGTGTTGATGATTCTGAGCGGTATTTGCAGCTGTTAACTCGTAATACACCCGAGTTGTTCCGTCGATATGTGACAATGGATGAAACATGGCTCCATCACTATACTCCTGAGTCCAATCGACAGTCGGCTGAGTGGACAGCGACCGGTGAACCGTCTCCCAAGCGTGGAAAGACTCAAAAATCCGCTGGCAAAGTAATGGCCTCTGTTTTTTTGGGATGCGCATGGAATAATTTTTATCGATTATCTTGAGAAGGGAAAAACCATCAACAGTGACTATTATATGGCGTTATAGGAGCGTATGAAGGTCGAAATCGCGGCAAAACGGCCCCATATGAAGAAGAAGAAAGTGTTGTTCCACCAAGACAACGCACTGTGCCACAAGTCATTGAGAACGATGACAAAAATTCATGAATTGGGCTTCGAATTGCTTCCCCACCCACCGTATTCTCCAGATCTGGCCCCCAGCGACTTTTTCTTGTTCGCAGACCTCAAAAGGACGCTCGCAGGGAAAGTATTTGGCTGCAATGAAGAGGTGATCGCCGAAACTGAGGCCTATTTCGAGGCAAAACCGAAGGAGTACTACCAAAATGGTATCAAAAAATTGGAAGGTCGTTATAATCGTTGTATCGCTCTTGAAGGGAACTATGTTGAATAATAAAAACGAATTTTTACAAAAAATGTGTTTTTCTTTGTTAGACCGGGGACTTATCAGCCAACCTGTTATTCGTCTTTTGTTTGCAGGCAGGTCAAGTTCGAAGATGGGCCATATCGGTCCAAGTTTTGATAAACCGACCTCCCGATTTGGGATCTTGTGGTTATAAATATAAACTGTAGTTTTTATTCAATTTGAAATCTAGAGGTACTCTAAGACCCTAAAGGCATGTGCCGAAAATGGTGAGTATCGGTCCATGTTTTGATATAGCCCCCATATAGACCGATCTCCCGATTTTACTTCTTGGACTTCTAGAATCCGTAGTTTTTATCCAATTTGCCTGAAATTTGAAATCTAGAGGTATTCTAGGACCATACAGACGTGCGTTGAAAATGGTGAGTACCGGTCCATGTTTTTATATAGCCCCCATATAGACCGATCTCCCGATTTTACTTCTTGGGCTTCTAGAATCCGTAGTTTTTATCCAATTTGCTTGAAATTGGAAATCTAGAGGTATTCTAGGAAAATAAAGAGATGTGCCGAAAATGGTGATGTTTTGATGTAGCCCCCATATGGACCGATCTCCCGATTTTATTTCTTTGGCTTCTAGAATCCGTAATTTTTACCCAATTTGCCTAAAATCGGAAATCTAGAGGTATTCTAGGACCTTAAGGAGGTCCTAGAATACCTCTGTGATGTGTATTTAAGATTCTGCCCGGCCGAATCTTAAATACACATCACATACACATCACCATACACATACCCCTACACATCATATACACATACCCCTTCTTCAGGTGTATAGATAACACAAAAGGTTCACTACACTCGTCACCTCCCAGCAAAAAAAGCGTCGCCAAAAAAGTAATGAAAATGTTCTTTTTGGATCCGGAAGTGGTGCAAAATTGACGCAGAAGCGATGAATTTAACATGGGCTTGTCATAGGACGGAAGTACTCCATTTCAACAGCCGTTGCACTGAATTTGCATCACTTCTTTAGGTGTGATCCGAATTCAATGTTTTGGATGTGAATTAAGAAATTTTGTGATATTTCACAAATAAATAATTTTAAAATTTTTTTTATGAGTTTTAATGCATTCTTACGCTTGTGTGGAACGTTTGGCATCAAATATTTTCAAAAATTCGCAATTTTTTCAGAATGGATTCAGCATTTTTTCCGACAAAAATTAAATGATTTGTACCATTTTATGAATTCTTACTCTGTTTTTAACCTATTTGAAACAAAAAAAGTTAAAATTACCCATTAAAAGTATGAAAACCCCAAGTTATAAAAAATGGAATTAAAAGAACTTCCTGTGTAGTTAAAATGAAGAACATCATAGGGAGTGCATCTTCTGGAGGTGCTTTTAAAGTTGTGCCTTGGGAAGAACTTCCTAATTTTTTTGCTGGGCTGTAATATATATACCGGCGAGGAGTGTAGTGAATTTTCAGTAGATTTAAGTATTTTTCGTATTGTCTATACTACACAAACCTCTGTATGACCAGGGTTGGCCTGTCACAAACTGTGACTTTTGCGACGGTATAATACGTATGTCACAAAAATTCGTAAACTCACTGTAGAAAACCTAATTGTGAATAAAAGAAATCGTGAACACTATTTAATTCAGTATGGCTCCTCGATAAAAAGGAATGCAAAAATATGAAAAATTTACTAGTTTTACATATCTCATTCGCAACTCCAAACTATTTCGGGGTTGTGTGTGTAGGACCCAAAAATAACGGACGTAGTATGCGTAGCGGACGCACCACATAAGTAACGACCAATACCTACCGACGACTACTAATTTACTGCTTCTCAGTGTCGGACATTTTAAAATTGGAGTTGAGTTGACTGTGTACACTGTAAGCAATCGGACATAAGTTAACGAATTGTCAAGTTTTTTTTTATTAACTAAATTAACAAATATTTTTCTTATAAAATATACGCTGAATAAACCAAATAAATTTACCACAAGTGTTTTTTATTGTAAAACTCTACATGTATCTATCCAAAGGTTAAAGTGGTAGTCCGATTAAATTTCAGGCTCACTTAGGCTATTCAGTCCATTGTGATGTGTCTACCCAAGCTTTTGTTGCATCAGCGAATGACTAGATAGAGTTTGGACAATTTACAATTTCTATGGAAATTGACTTAGGAAATTGCCTTAGTATTGAAGAAAGAGCGAGAAAAGCCACGGTTGCCCTGTACTCGTACAAAAGGCAATGGGGACTACAACCGAAAATTGTGAACATTCCTGAGAATTGAAACTTCTTCGCACATATCATCATCTTGGATATCATCGTACTCGCTGCCTAGTAGACGCTACTAAAGTATTTGTAGTTTGTGCTTTTTTCTACATTTACGATGTGTATGTGACGATTACGACGTCTACAACTATGCGACAGTCGCAAACCTAAAAAAGTTTGATACAGACCATCTCTTTGCGATTTAACTCCAAACTGAAGTCACCAGTTTCGTTAAAGCTATCACCGTAATTGTTGGTGACTAAAGAAACAAGGCATTTTTCGATTGTTCTCCACTCAGGCTCAGTGAATTCAGCAATGACCTCTAAAAATAGATTTCGTATTGTTGCATTACTGCAGTAATAAAACGATGATGAACAGAGGGATTAAAGAAGATTCGATTTAAAAGGGATTAATTCCTATATGTTTTCCCTGTTAAGAGTTAGCATAAAGGACCCAAATTGAATCATCTTTCCCAGCCAAATCATTACAAAAGACTGTGGAAAAGTTCACTAGCCGAACGGAAACATGTACAGTTGGGCGTTTTTTTTCAATGACTCTGTTGATCAAGTTTCTTAATCTCCCTTGTTCATAAAGCTCGAATAATACGAGGGCAGTTCGGAAACTTCTTAGCGTAGCACAAAAAGTGCGGTATAAACAGAAAAAAGTTAAGTGTTTTGGAAACTTCCATCTCTGTTATGAACACATGTTAAATTTTGTTTCGATCTGGCAACTCTTTCATATCGAAACAGGTGTTCAAAAAAGACACAATTTCCGCAATTTTTTTACAATGGAAAAGTTAGAATTGCGTGCTGTCATTAAATATTTATATAAAAAAGGTTTATCGGTACAAGAAATTCATAATGAAATGGTGAATGTGTTAGGTGAAAGTGCTCTTTCATATGCAACAGTAAAACATTGGGTTGCTGAATTTAAACGCGGTCGTACAAACATTGAAGATGAACCACGTAGTGGACGTCCAAAAACAGCAACAACAACAGAAATTATAGCCAAAATGCATGATATGGTATTAAATGATGGACGAATAAAAGTGCGTGAAATTGCTATATCATGGGCATCTTAAATGATCGAGTCCACTTAATTTTGCATGAAGAACTACTGATGAAAAAGCTTTCTGCAAGATGGGTGCCGCATTTGTTCACAGTCGATCAAAAACGCATAAGAATAAACTTTTCTCAAGCTTGTTTGGATCGATTTAAGCGAAATAAAATAAATAAAATTAAGTGTTTCATAACTGTTGATGAGACATGGATCCACCACTACACTCCAGAGACAAAATAATAATCCAAACAATGGACTGAAGCTGGAGGATGTGCCCCAAAGAAGGCAAAAATAGTTCAATCGGCTGGTAAGGTTATGGCAACGGTTTTTTGGGACTTCAAGGGTATGTTATTGATTGACTATCTGCAAAATGGTAAAACAAAAAAATTCAGAGTACTATTGCAACCTTTTGGATCAATTAAATGTACAAATTCGAGAAAAACGTCCTGGCTTACAACACAAAAAAAAATAATTTTTCATCAAGACAACGCACCAGCGCACAAGAGTGTTTTAACAATGGCTAAAATCAACGAATTAAAGTACTTGAGTTGCTTGACCACCCACCTTATTCTCCTGATTTAGCTCCCAGAGACTTTTACTTGTTCCCAAATCTAAAAAATTCCTTGCTGGCAAGCGTTTTACCTCAAACGAAGATGCAATTACAGTTGTAAACCACTATTTTGAAGACCTTGAGGAAAACTGCTTTAATCAAGGGATAGAATTGCTAGAAAAGCGTTGGACTTAGTGTATTGAAGTTTCAGGAGATTATATTGAAAAATAAAAATATTTTTGAAAAACTAACTATTCTCTTTCATTGATAGGCTAAGAAGTTTCCGAACCGCCCTCGTATGTTAATTAATTGAAAATTATAATCATGCATTTGGACGTTAATCGCCTGTTTCGGTAACAGACCATTTTCTTGAAGCTCCGTTAGTGCTACGTTAGCTAACTAATTTTTAAACCGATCTATGGACATATCTGTCATCTTGTCTATACATCCTATATGCCCGTTAGGAGCTTAACTGCTAGAAATTTTTCAGTTAAAGTTAACTGGAGAAAAGATATTTGAAATTTACTTTCTGTTAACTGACAGTTAAAGCCTAACGGAGCTACATGAAAATAGCCGTAACATGACAAGTGACGTCACTAAAATTTGTGGGTGCACGGCCGACGAATTTTATGTGACCAAATTGACCAAAGTCTGAAGAGCGCAAATTCCAAGTGAAGTCTGTAGATTAATGGTCGAAGCCTCCGTGAGTGTTTATTTTATGTTATACTGTAAGTGGTAACCAACAACTCGGCACCCCAGATTGACTACAAAACGAATTCTTAGTGGCTTGAAGGAAACCTCAAGTTGGAATTTTAGTCCGCTGTCTCAATAGTGGAATTTCAAAATGAAGACTTAATAAGTGATTTGAAACAATGATGGAGTTATGTTTCAGGTTATGTGATAAAAAGCAACGACTCGCTGTTGAAATCTACCCAATAAACACAAGATGAGCGTTTTTCAAATGCAACAATTTATCAGTTTGAGGGTAAATGTAATTTTCAACATAAATTCAAATTGACATGAAACAGCTCATCTTCAAATTGTTGGCAAATTACTTCCAATTTGCCAAAATATTGACGAAATCTTTGAAAAGGTGTTGAAGATAATATAAGAAAACTTTGACAAAACACTACCCTAAAATGCAAAGAAAACAAGTATATACGGCCGTAAGTTCGGCCAGGCCGAAGCTTATGTACCCTCCACCATGGATTGCGTAGAAACTTATACTGAAGACTGAATTTTGACATTTTCAATAGAAGTAAAATTTGGGAAAAAATTTCTATAGAAATAAAATTTGGAAAAAATTTTCTATAGAAATAAAATTTTGACAAAATTTTCTATAGAAATAAAATTTGGAAAAAATTTTCTATAGAAATAAAATTTTGACAAAATTTTCTATAGAAATAACATTTTGACAATGTTTTCTATAAAAATAAAATTTTAGTAGATTATTTTTGGCTCGAGTGGTAACCATGATTATGAACCGATGTGGACCAATTTTTGTGTGATTGGGGATCGGCTATATATAACTATAGACCGATACGGACCAATTTTGGCATGGTTATTAGCGGCCTTATACTAACACCACGTTGCAAATTTCAACCGGATCGGATGAATTTTGCTCCTCCAAGAGGCTGCGGAGATCAAATCTGGGGAACGGTTTATATGGGGGCTATATATAATTATGGACCGACATGGACCAATTCTTGCGTGTTTCATAGAGACCACATTCTAACACCATGTTCCAAATTTCAACCGGATCGGATGAATTTTGCTCCTCCAAGAGGCTACGGAGGCCAAATCTTGGGATCGATTTATGTGGGGGCTATATATAATTATGGACCGATATGGACCAATTCTTACATGGTTGTTAAAGACCATATACTAAAACCACGTACCAAATTGCAACCGGATCGGATGAATTTTGCTCCTCTAAGAGGCTAAAGAGTTCAAATCTGGGGATCGGCTTATATGGGGGCTATATATAATTATGGACCGATATGGACCAATTCTTGCATGGTTGTTAGAGACCATATACTAACACCACGTACCAAATTTCAACCGGATCGGATGAATTTTGCTCCTCTAAGAGGCTAAAGAGTTCAAATCTGGGGATCGGCTTATATGGGGGCTATATATAATTATGGACCGATATGGACCAATTCTTACATGGTTGTTAGAGACCACATTCTAACACCATGTTCCAAATTTCAATCGGATCGGATGAATTTTGCTCCTCCAAGAGGCTCCGGAGGACAAATCTGGGGATCAATTTATGTGGGGGCTATATATAATTATGGACCGATATGGACCACTTCTTGCATGGTTGTTAGCGACCATATACTAACACAACATACCAAATTTCAACCGGATCGGATGAATTTTGCTCCTCTAAGAGGCTCCAGAGTTCAAATCTGGGGATCGGTTTATATGGGGGCTATATATAATTATGGACCGATATGGACCAATTTTGGCACGGTTGTTAGAGACAATATATCAACACCACGTACCAAATTTCAGCCGGATCGGATGACTTTTGCTCTTCTAATAGGCTCCAGAGGTCAAATCTGGGGATCGGTTTATATGGGGGCTATATATAATTATGGACCGATGTGGACCAATTTTTGCATGCTTGTTAGAGACCATATACTAACATCATGTACCAAATTTCAGCCGGCTCGGATGAAATTGGCTTCTCTTAGAGCAATCGCAAGCCACATTTGGGGGTCCGTTTATATGGGGGCTATACGTAAAAGTGGACCAATATGAACCAATTTTTGCGTGGTTGTTAGAGACCGTATACTAACACCATGTACCAAATTTCAGCCGGATCGGATGAAATTTGCTTCTCTTAGAGCAATCGAAAGCCAAATTTGGGGGTCCGTTTATATGGGTGCTATACGTAGAAGTGGACCGATATGGCCCATGTGCAATACCGTCCGACCTACATCAATAACAACTACTTATGCCAAGTTTCAAGTCGATAGCTTGTTTCGTTCGGAAGTTAGCGTGATTTCAACAGACGGACGGACGGACATGCTCAGATCGACTCAGAATTTCACCACGACCCAGAATATATATACTTTATGGGGTCTTAGAGCAATATTTCGATGTGTTACAAACGGAATGACAAAGTTAATATACCCCCATCCTATGGTGGAGGGTATAAAAACCATGTGGTTTTCAATACTTAAGCAATGTAATCATCACCATAGCACTTATCTTACGTGGAGATGTAACCGACTGCAACGTAAACATTGTCTTCGAAACTTGAGTGGAAACGTTCATCAAACAAAGAACATAAACATTGCCTTTGCACTTACCTTACGTGAAAACGTGAGATTGTGAATTGAGTCCTCTTATCTACACTTTTCTAACTAGCCAGAAGGATTGGCTAGGATTACCCATATTCGACTCGCGACAGTGTAGCCTCTATCTCTGATTTATTTATGATGATATTTAAGACCTCCTGCAAGACCTTCCATTTATGCCTCACTCCATATGGTCTGACAAACTCATAACTATTAGGAACATTTTACTGAAGAATTCAAAAATCAGCAAAATACGTCATCGTCCGTCAACAACATCATCTATGGACCTTAAAAACTAACGTAGCCTAAAGGACAAATCATTAGGGAAGGAAGGAAACAAATCTAATAGATGGGCAAATCATATTCTGACCAGTCATCCACAGTTTTATTTGCCTAGGTTCAGTTCTATTGAGAAAATTAGATAAGCAACTGAGAAGATTCTTGCAATATCACGAGATAGCATCATCATGACGTACGACAGGATAATAGACTATCGTCGTATATGGTTTACTAAGGATGATATGATATGTGTACCGGATATGATGAAAAATTGTGAAACTACGATAGCTATGAATGTATGTATGAGTATCGAAATATTTTATTTCTGGGATGTTTTGTTCTAACAATGCAATATGGAGATCTCAAAACGTGATTTTGTTTACTTTTGATTTGAGTACATTGACTTTTCGATTTTTTTTTTCGAGTATTCGACATTTTCCTAATGTCACAAAAACGATGCTCTACAATATTAGAAAATTGTAATGTTGGACGTAATATTAAAATTAAATGATTTTCTTACGTACTTGCTGGTGGATAATTGTTAACCAAATCATATACACTGAAAAAAAAGCATACTCGGTTCCAAAGATTTTGTCGTTACTTTAAAAAATTTGGTATTGATTCCGAGCCAAAGAAGCGGAGAATACAAGTAAGGATACTTTTAAGACACAATTCTCTTTTAAATTTAGGTTTTGTGTACTTGCTTCTAGGAAGCAAATTTTAATTTTTCGCTTTCTCAGCTTTTTTCTTCATATGCTATCAAAGTCCTTTAAAAACGAGTTAACGACAACTTTATTTTCCAAATTAGGACTCGACTTCCAGTAGAAATTATGCTATGTTTCAAGTAAAAAACTTCTTTAAAATAAAGTTTTGAAAAACATGTCCTATATTTGAACGATTTTTTGCTTTGTAGTCGAGATGCAAAAAGACAACAAATTTAAAGACAATTTCATTAAATTTAAAGATTTTTTCTGAATTATTAAAGTCAAGTTGACCTTAGCCTATAATTTTTTTTCTTTCATGTTAAGATACCCATTTTTAAGTCAAATCACTTAATTATAAGGACAATACGACTTCATTGAAAAGTTTATCGACTTTTGGACAAGAAAAATAACTTTATTTTATAGAAATGCGTCTTCTATGCTAAGCAAAATTTGTATTCGTATTTTAAAGACATGAAATATTTGACCTCACGACAATATTTTTTTCAGTGTACATACCTGAAATGAGAAAAAATACATATTAAATTAATTTATATTAAATTAAATTAAATACAAGAGGAAAGTAGTAAGAAAGTTTATAGTCCAGCGTGTAACATTATGCTATAGATCAGCTCTTTTATTTTTTATATGGAAGATCCATATAAATTTCTTGTTCACACGCAAAAAAGTTTACCTGGATGCAAAGATTTTGACTTGCCTACAAGGATTTTTTAAAATAAAGAAATTTTAATAAAAATGAAATTTATAATCGTTGCTTAATTTTTTTTTTATTAAATGTAGGACGCGAATCCTGAAAATTCGCGTCCATCCGTTGAAGTCGTATGTCTTTGAAGTAGGCAATTTCCCTTCAAGTGAAGAACAACTTGGTCGATTTAAAGAAATAATATTTAAATAAACTGAGCTATTAAATCTTTGGATTGAAGACAAAAACAGATATCAACAAGTATATAAAGCAGTAAGTTCGAATCTTAAATACCCACCAAGTTCGAATCTTAAATACCCACTACCATGAATCAAATATTATAGTTTCCTTTGAAATTTCAGGGGGTTTGATGAGAGATATTCTCCCAAGCAGAGCAGTTCAACCAGTACACTTCCTGAAGATAAATGTGAAGATTTTACCTATGAATACTATACAAGATTCTGGATTTATAAGAATCATTTTTGTTTGAGTTTTAGAGAAATTATTAACATAAAATTATTTATTTTGCCAAGCTTGAGATCTTGGCAAAATAAAGAATTTTATTTAAACTGAAAAAGATCGAATAAGAAACAAATAAATCACGAAATTATTAACATTTCTTGTAAGTGTGCAAGATAATGATGAAATTACGCCTTGATTTGAAATTTTAAATCTGTTGATTAAATCCCCATTATTTAAATGATTATAAGAAGTAAAATCTGGAAATTTTACATTCAGTTTCAATCAATTTTCATCATCAGTTCGCCTTCTATATCAAGAAGTGAAATCAGCCTATATGGAGGCCTTACCAAATGGACCGATAAAAACTAAATCCGATACACGTTTTTTTTTTATTGTAAAATTTCAGTATATTTACAAATCAGATAAAAACTACGGCCCAAAAAGTAAAATCGGGAGATCGGGCTATACTAAAACATTGACCGATACTCACCATTTTCGGCGCGCCACTTTATGGTCCTATAATAGCTTTAGATTTCCAATTTGAGGCAAATTGGAAAAAATACTACGATTTTTATAAGGCCAAGAAGTAAAATCGGGAGATCGGTCTATATGAGGGCTATACCAAAACATGGACCGGTACTCATCATTTTTGGCACACCTCTTTGTAGTCCTAAGATACCTCTAGATTTTTAATTTCAGGCAATTTGGATAAAAACTAAGATTTTTATAAGCCCAAGAAATAAAATCGGGAGCTCGGTCTATATGGGGGCTATACCAAAACATGGACCGATACTCACCATTTTTGGCACACTTCTTTATGGTTCTAAAGTACCCCTAGATTTTCAATTTCAGGCAAATTTGATAAAAACTACGGTTTCTATAAGGCCAAGAAGTAAAATCGGGAGATCGGTCTATATAGGGGCTATAAAAAACCATGGACCGATACTCACCAATTTTGGCACATCTCTTTATGGTCCTAAAATACCATAGATTTCCAATTTCAGGTGAATTGATTTCCAATTTCAGGTGAATTGGATAAAAACTACGGTTTCTATAAGCCCAAGACCCTAAATCGGGAGGTCGGTTTATATGAGGACTATATCAAAACCAGGACCGATATAGCCCATCTTCGAACTTGACTGCAGACAAAACACGAGTTTGTGCAAAATTTCAGCACGATTTCTTCATTATTGAAGACTGTAGCGTGATTACAACAGACAGACGGACATGGTTAAATCGTCTTAGAATTTCTCCCTGATCAAGAATATATACTTTATATAGTCGGAAATCGATATTTCGATGTGTTACAAACGGAATGACAAACTTATTATGCCTCCGTCACCATTCTATGGTGGTTGGTATAAAAATAGGCTGTGACTTATTTTGAGAATTTCGCATCGATGATCTAAACTTTTTTTTAGAAAGTAGGAAACTATTTTTGACTTTAAAATATGGTTACAATTTTTATACCCTCCACCATAGGATGGGGGTATATTAACTTTGTCATTCCGTTTGTAACACATCGAAATATTGCTCTAAGGCCCCATAAAGTGTATATATATTCTGGGACGTGGTGGAATTCTGAGTCGATCTGAGCATGTCCGTCCGTGCGTCCGTCTGTGGAAATCACGCTAACTTCCGAACGAAACAAGCTATCACTTGAAACTTGGCACAAGTAGTTGTTATTGATGTAGGTCAGATGGTATTGCAAATGGACCATATCGGTCCACTTTTGCGTATAGCCCCCATATAAACGGACCCCCAAATTTGGCTTGGGGGTCCTCTAAGAGATGCAAATTTCATCCGGTCCAGCTGAAATTTGGTACATGGTGTCAGTATATGGTCTCTAAAAGCGTGCAAAAATTGGTCCACATCGGTTCATAATTATATATGGCAAAGTTCATCCGATCCGGCTGCAATTTGGTACATGGTGTTAGAATATGGTCTCTAATGGCCATGAAAAAGTTGGCCCATAATTATATATGGTTGGTCCATAATTATATATGGGCCCCCATATAAACCGATCCCCAGATTTGACCTCCGCAGCCCCTTGGAAGAGAAAAATTCAACCGATTCGGTTGAAATTTGGTACCTGATGTTAGTATATCGTATCCAACAGCCATGCAGGAATTGGTTCATATCAGTCCATAATTATATAGCCTCTATATAAACCAATCCCAAGATTTGACCCCCGGTGCCTTTCTGAGAAAGAAAATTCATTCGATGTGGTTGAAATTTGGTACGTGGTGGTAGTATATGATATTTAATAACCATCCCAAAAGTGGTCCATATCAGGCCATAATCATATATAGCCCCCCATATAAACTGATCCCGAGATTTGGTTTTGGATCCACTTGGAGGAGCAAATTTAATCTGAGTCAGTTGAAATTTGGTACATTGTGCTAATATATGGCCGTTAACAACCACGCCTAACTAGGTCCATATCGGTCTATAGTTATATATACCACGTATGGACTAACTCACAATTTAGAAAACAATGTTAAGAAGTTTTAAGATACCACCACCCAATTAATTCGATAATGGATGACAGTCTTTCGTAGAAGTTTCTACGCAATCCATGGTGGAGGGTACATAAGATTCGGCCTGGCCGAACTTACGGCCGTATATACTTGTTTTATACTGGTTTCACACTATTCCATAGCAAACACTTCAATATTTCATTTAAATTACTTAAATAATTCCTGATATCAAATATCAATCGCACCTCCATTAAAAACCAAAAATAAATATAAGGGATAATAAAATAATAACAAAAATAAACCCCACATATGAATTTACATAACAATTAAACCTTAGCGGAAAAAAGATAGCACTTACAATAATTTTTATAAATGAATATTGCAAATTAAAGTGAATGTCAATATTGCTAAATGTTCAATAAGCTATGATGGAAAACAAAAAACAATTTTTCAATTTAATTCACTATAGTTTTTATAGACTACAAATATTAATGGTGACAGTGCTAAAAATGCACGCAATAGCAAATGGATTTATTAACACAAATAAAAGGAAAGTAACCAATATACTAATATGGATAGAGAAGAGTCATTACTCCGAAAAAAAAAAATTAATGGCCAAAAACCATAAATCGGTTTATATGAGAGTCCTATCCAAAAGCTGGACATAAAATTGCAAAATTTCAGCACGATTGGTTCATTTTGGAAGGCTGTAGCGCGATTACAATCGACCGAAAGACAGACAAACGGACATCGTTATATCGACTTGAAATTTCTACCTTATTAAGCCTATACAGTGGAAACTCTCAAATATGGACACTCTGAATACTTGACACCTCTCAATAGTGGACAATTGAGGTGCAACAATATTAACACATTAAAATTAATCTCTCATAACTGGACACCTCCCAAATGTGGTATTCTTCTCTGAGGTTTCACTGTATACACTTTCTATAGTCGAAAATCGATATTTCGATGTGTTACACACGGAATGACAAGCTTAAACCATTCTATGGTGGTGGGTATAAAAAATGTAAATCAATGGAGTCGGATAAAATAAAGTACTTTGGAGTAACCTCAAAGATCAAAGAGATAACTAACCAGACGGCTGGATTTTCCTTCCATATTTATTTATTTTTTTTTTTTGTGGATCAAGTTTCTAGTTCCGAATTAGAAAAGCGTGTGACCAATTTGTAGAGAAAAATATTAAGAGGTCTGTTTTATACAAAAATTCTCTAAGATTTTATTTTTTTATTTCTTTTGAAATAAAAAGCAAGTAAATTAAAGTTTTGTGAATGCTACAGCACTATGCAGAAGAGTGTGACAAATTTGTAGAGAAGGGAGCCACCGTGGTGCAATGGTTAGCATGCCCGCCTTGCATACACAAGGTCGTGGGTTGGATTCCTGCTTCGACCGAACACCAAAAAGTTTTTCAGCGGTGAATTATCCCACCTTAGTAATGCTGGTGACATTTCTGTGTGTTTCAAAGCTTCTCTAAGTGGTTTCACTGCAATGTGGAACGCCATTCGGACTCGGCTATAAAAAGGAGGTCCCTTGTCATTGAGCTTAACATGGAATCGGGCAGCACTCAGTGATAAGAGAGAAGTTCACCACTGTGGTATAACAATGGACTGTATAGTCTAAGTGAGCCTGATATAACGGGCTGCCACCTAGCCTAATTTGTAGACGAATCCTGACGTACTGGTCGATAGTCTGGATGACATCATTGGATCCAAAGGACATGTCTTAGCGTATCTTGAGGCAATGAAGACCAGGTCAACCAGAGCATTAGAGACAATATTGGACTTAAGACTTATAGAGGGAGCCATCGTGGTGCAATGGTTAGCATGTCCGCCTTGCACACACAGGCTCGTGGGTTCGATTGCTGCTTCGACCGAACACCAAAAAGTTTTTCAGCGGTGGATTATCCCACCGACATTTCTGTGGATTTCAAAGCTTCTCTAAGTGGTTTCACTGCAATGGGGAAAGCCGTTCGGACTCGGTTACAAAGAGGAGGTCCCTTGAAGAGAGAGAGAGAGAGAAGTTCACAAATGTTGTTGACCAATGTGGTTCACAATGGACTGAATAGTCTAAGTGAGCCTGATACATCGGGCTGCACCTAACCTAACCTAACCTAAAGGTTGGAAAGTTGATGAAAATATTATGGGGTGACCCAGACATGAAAAATACTGGGGTAATACTGGGCCGGGCACCTTCAATTGAGAGCACTTAACAGCAGCGGCCTCAGTTTCGGCGATCACCTCTTCATTGCAGCCAAATTTTTTCCCTGCAAGCATCCTTTTGAGGAAGCCCAATTCAGAAATTTTTGCCATCGTTCTCAATGACTTGTGGCACGGTGCGTTGTCTTAGTGGAACAACACTTTTTTCTTCTTCATATGGGGCCGTATTGCCGCGATTTCGATATTCAAACGCTCCAATAACGCCATATAATAGTCACTGTTGATGGTTTTTCCCTTCTCAAGATAATCGATAAAAATTATTCCATTCGTATCCAAAAAACAGAGGTCATTACTTTGCCAGCGGACTATTGAGTCTTTCCACGCTTCGGAGACGGTTCACCGTTCGCTGTCCACTCAGCCGACTATCGATTGGACTCAGGAGTGTAGTGATGGAGCCATGTTTCATCCATTGTCACATATCGACGGAAAAACTCGGGTGTATTACGAGTTAACAGCTGCAAACACCGCTCAGAATCATCAACACGTTGTTGTTTTTGGTCAAATGTGAGCTCGCACGGCACCCATTTTGCACAGAGCTTTCGCATATCCCAATATTGATGAATGATATGACCAACACGTTCCTTTGATATCTTTAAGGCCTCTGCTATCTCGATAAACTTCATTTTAGGTCATTCAAAATCATTTTGTGGATTTTTTTATGTTTTCGTCGGTAACCACCTCTTTCGGGCGTCCACTGCGTTCACCGTCCTCCGTGCTCATTTCACCACGCTTGAATTTTGCATACCAATCAATTATTGTTGATTTCCCTGGGGCAGAGTTCAGAAACTCATTACCAAGCTAAGTTTTTGCTTCCACCGCATTTTTTCCGTTCAGAAAGCAGTATTTTATCATATAACAAAAGTTGCTTCACAAAAGACGCTCTATCTCACAAACTAATTGACTTACAGACGTCAAATCATTTGAAGGTTGGTACTATATAAAAATAATATGCATTTAATACTAGCGACACCATCTATGTGTCAGACCGGGGACTTATCAGCCAACCTGTTACATGTAGGGAGACCTTGGAGCACTGCATTTGTTACTGCCTGCATATACTAGACGAACAGGTACCCCTATCGGTGAAGGGATGATTTGGTATCTGGTCCAGCTTGGAGCAGGAACTGGAAACAACTTAAGAATTTCGAGACACAAAGTTCCTGGAAGGAAGGAAGTAGGTAGTTGGGGCACTCAACAATACGATCTGGTAACCTAAACCCTCCTTTCAACCTTACCAATCTTTGAACGTGCCAAATGTCAATATAAAAATGCATCAAATACCGAAATACAGGATGGTTGTTGGAAAACGTTTCATCTTCTAGTTTAGCGTCGTTTATTTTTAACTTTCCCATAAATGTTCCTATGTAAAACGATGATAGCATCTCATAACATATATTCACTTGTGAAAACTTATAAAAATCTGCATAAAATTTCGATTTGTTTTACATTTTTTATATCAATCATCCACTATAGATATTGGCTTTGGTTTATTTTGCTATGGTATAGTTATTGTTTTAAATTTTTTTTTCTCCATTTTTCCTAGAAAAGTTTTTGTTTTCTTTCAACAAACCCTATTTTAGTAGAGTACGGGTATTTTTTTTCTACGACAAAACTATTTTACAATTAGTCTCCGTGTCAGGGATTTTGGTGGACATTGTTTTTTTCTGGTCACAAAAATATTTTTTTTTTATTGTATTTCCTTTGCAATAAAAACGTTATAAATGATTTATTAATAGCTTTGTATGTATGAATTATTTTGTGTACACTTTTTTATTCTGTGAGTAAAAACATCATAGAATCAGGTGAATTTTTCCGCTTTATAGGTCACTGAAGGTATTTCAATTCAACTCATTGGCAACAATTACATATTTTTTTATAGAATTTGCAATTGTTGGCATAAGCTCTAAAGCAGATTATGTATATTGTAAATTTAGTTGAAAATTAAATTCTTCGGGAAGCAAAAACAAATGTAGAAATATAGAGGATTTAATGGGGGTTTCTCGTCGGCAGAGGTAAGCTCATTCGCTTCCAGGGCCTCCGTAAGGATCCACTAAATCGTTCGGAATAAGAAGGATATTAATTAATTTGGTTTTATGGATTGAAGCCATTTTTAATCTACTTGTGTGATGCATGACAATCTCTCTCTGCTACTATCAAGATCTGATGGGAGCCGATAATTGAAATATCATCGATTTGAATATAATCAGAAACTGGTATCTTCGCTAATATGAAGGAGGGATTAGATTCTTAGATAATCGGTAGGTTATAAGAACTTCAATAAGTCGGTTGCTTGTGAATCCAGATTTCATGAGAGATTCGGTTCGTTGATGAGTACCTTGATGATTGAAGCCATTTTTGATATACTTGTGTGATAGATGACAATCTCTCTCATACTATCGAGATCTGATGGGAGCTGACAATTGAAATGTCATCGATTTGAAGATAATCGGGAACTGGTATCTTCGCTAATATTAAAGGGGAATTCGATTCTTAGATAATCGGAAGGTTATAGGAACTTAGGTTAGTCAGTTGCTTGTAAATCGAGATTTCATGAGAAATTCGGTTCGTTGATGAGTACCTAGAGGATCGGTACTTGATGAGAATTCGGTTCGTCGATGAGCGCTAGTTAATAAGAACGTCGGTTGCTAGAGATTCGGTAATTGATGATAATCGGTGGTCGATGAGATATTTGATTCGTTTATAATCGATAGAGGAAGAGAACCAAATTTTTTGCCAAAGACCAGTCATCGACGAATCGCCGCGTCGATGACTGGTCTTTGGCAAAAAATTTGGTTCGTTGATAAATTCGTCGGTTTCTTGAGATCGATAGTTGATGTGAATTTGGTTCGTGGGTGATCGTTAATGGATGAGAACGTCGGTTCTTTGAAATTAGGTAACGGATGAGAAATCCGTTTCGCTTATGATCGGCGGTTCAGCGATGTTGGGTAGGTGACGAGAAATTCGAATTGTTGATGATCGGTAGTGGATGAGAACGCCGAAGTTCGGTAATTGATGGGAAATTCCATTTCTTCATGATCGGTAGTGGATGAGAACGTCTGTTTATCGATTTTCGGTAGTTGATGAGAAATTCAGTTCTTTCGTTGTGGATAAGAACATCGGTTCGTCGATGACCGATAGTTGACAAGCACTTTATTGATGATGAATTCAGTTCGTAGAAGATCTATGACTATTTCATTCTTTGGCAGGTGGATGATTGGCCGTTTCTGGGTATTTTGAATCATTGATGGTTGGATGTAAATGATCCAGAGGCCACCGAGGTGCAATGTCCGCTTTGCAAGCAAAAGATGATGGCTTCAACCCTAGTTTCGACCGAACATCAAAATGTTTTTCAAAACAAATGTTTCAAAGTTTCTCTATGTGGCCTTACCGTTATGTGAAACGACCTTCAGTCTCAGCTATGAAAAGGAACTTCCTTCATGTTCACCACCAAACAATGGACTGAATAGTCTAGGTTAGGTTAGGTTAGGTGGCAGCCCGATGTATCAGGCTGACTTAGACTATTCAGTCCATTGTGATACCACATTGGTGAACTTCTCTCTTATCACTGAGTGCTGCCCTATTCCATGTTAAGATCAATGACAAGGGACCTCCTTTTTATAGCCGAGTCCGAACGGGATTCCACATTGCAGTGAAACCACTTAGAGGAGCTTTGAAACCCTCATAAATGTCACCAGCATTACTGAGGTGGGATAATCCACCGCTGAAAAACTTTTTGGTGTTCGGTCGAAACAGGAATCGAACCCGAAACCTTGTGTATGTAAAGCGGGCGTGCTAACCATGTCACCACGGTGGCTCCTGGACTGAATAGTCTAGGTTAGGTTAGGTTAGGTTATGTGGCAGCCCGATGTATCAGGCTCACTTAGACTATTCAGTCCATTGTGATACTACAGTGGTGAACTTGGGAAGGCCCCAAGATCTCAATGCGGAAACTGTAGTCTCGAAGGCCTTAGTGGTGGAACTGGTGGCCAGATGGCTTCATTTGGGGATATGTTGATCCGAAAATCTTTGCGGTGACATTGTAACCCTGAAGATTTCTGTGGTGCAACTGTAGGCCCCTCGATCTCTCTGGAAGAACTGTCGATCCGAAGATTTTAGTAGTGGAACTGTAGGTACAAAGGTCTAAGTGGCGGAATTGCCGAACCGAAGGCCTCAGTTGGGGAACTATTGGCCTGAAGGTTTCAGTGATGGAATTGTAGATCCGAAGGTTCCAATGGAGGAATTGTAGGCCCGAAGTTCTCAAAGGAGGAACAGTCTGACCGAAGGTCCCAGTAGTGGAACTGTAGACCTGCAGGCCCGAAGATCTCAATGGGGGAACTGAAGGCCCAAAGGTGTCAATGATTTCACTGTAGGCCCGAAGATCTCAGTGGGGGAAATGTAGGCCTGAAGTTCTCAGTGATGGAACTGTAAGCCAAACGTCTCGGTGATAGAACTCTAGATCTGAAGATCTCAATGGGGGAACTATAGGCCCGAAGGTATCAATGGAGGATCTGACTGACCGAAGGTCTCAGCAGTAGAACTGTAGAAGGTATCAATGATGGACCTAAAGGCCCAAAAGTCTCAATGCTGGAACCGTAGGCCTGAAGACCTCAATGATAAAAATGCAGGTCGGAAGATATCAGTGGAAGATCTCAGAGAATTGAAGGCCCAAAGGAGTCAATACTTGAAATGTATGCTCAAAAATCTCACTGGGGGGAAATGTAGGCCGAAAGTCTCAGTGGTGGAACCGAAGGCCCGTCTCTGTGGTGGAACTGAAGGGTCGAAGGTCTCAATGGAGGAACAGTCTGACCGAAGGTCTCAGGAGTGGAACTGTAGATCCGAAGGTAGCAGTGGTGGACCTGAAGGCCCAAAAGTCTCAACTGTCTGGCACTGTAGGCCTGAAGACCTCAGTGGTAGAAATGCAGGACGGAAGATCTCAGTGAACTGAAGGCCCAAAGGAGTCAATGCTTGAAATGTATGCTCAAAGATCTCAGTGGGGGGGGGGGGAATGTAGGCCCGAAAATCTCAGTGATGGAACCGAAGGCCCAAAGGTCTCTGTGGTGGAACTGAAGGGCAGAAGATTTCTGTGGTACTATTTATTGCTCGACTATGAATTCCTTGACATGAGTCACCCGTAAACCATAAAATCCTTTGTTCACCAATGTCTCAGTGGGTAGCCTAGCGGAGTCTGCCTCTATTTGCCAAAAGTCAACAATATCATGTGATGGACTGGTTGAGAATTAGCTCACCTTGCATGAATTGAAATATGTCAACAAAATCATTTTGGAGTTGCCGAACATAGCCAATAAGCTATTCGTTTAGCATTAATACTGTCTCAATGATGGTCTATGTCTATCGAAGGTACACAGAAAAAAAAATTTGATTCAATAATGAAATTAATTGGTCCAATTATTTTTTTTTTTTATTGAAATTGCTTAAATCACGAAATGGTTATCATATATATCAAGAGGTTGGCTGATAAGTCCCCGACACATAGATGGCGTCGCTAGTATTAAATGCATATTATTTTTATATAGTACCAACCTTCAAATGATTCGTGTCAAAATTTGACGTCTGTAAGTCAATTAGTTTGTGAGATAGAGGGTCTTTTGTGAAGCAACTTTTGTTATTGTGCAAAAAATGTTTTGATAAAATACTGTTTTCTGAAGGGAAAAAATACGGTAGAAGCAAAAACTTGGCTTGATAATGAGTTTCCGGATTCTGCCCCATGGAAACCAACAATAATTGATTGGTATGCAAAATTCAAGCGTGGTGAAATCAGAACGGAGGACGGTGAACGCAGTGGACGCCCGAAAGAGTTGGTTACCGACGAAAACATCAAAAAAAATCCACAAAATGACTTTGAATGACCGTAAAATGAAGTTGATCGAGATAGCAGAGGCCTTAAAGATATCAAAGGAACGTGTTGGTCATATCATTCATCAATATTTGGATATGCGGAAGCTCTGTGCACAATGGGTGCCGCGCGAGCTCACATTTGACCAACAACAACAACGTGTTGATGATTCTGAGCGGTGTGTGCAGCTGTTAACTCGTAATACACCACAGTTTTTCCGTCGATATGTGACAATGGATGAAACATGGCTCCATCACTACACTCCTGAGTGCAATCGACAGTCGGCTGAGTGGACAGCGACCGGTGAACCGTCTCCGAAGCGTGGAAAGGCTCAAAAAACCGCTGGCAAAGTAATGGCCTCTGTTTTTTGGGATGCACATGGAATAATTTTTATCGATTATCTTGAGAAGGGAAAAACCATCAACAGTGACTATTATATGGCGTTATTGGAGCGTTTGAAGGTCGAAATCGCGGCAAAACGGCCTCATATGAAGAAGAAAAATGTGTTGTTCCACCAAGACAACGCACCGTGCCACAAGTCATTGAGAACGATGGCAAAAATTCATGAATTGGGCTTCGAATTCTCCAGATCTGGCCCCAGCGACTTTTTCTTGTTCTCAGACCTCAAAAGGATGCTCGCAGGGAAAAAATTTGGCTGCTATGAAGGGGTGATCGCCGAAACTGAGGCCTATTTTGAGGCAAAACCGAAGGAGTACTACCAAAATGGTATCAAAAAATTGGAAGGTCGTTATAATCGTTGCATCGCTCTTGAAGGGAACTATGTTGAATAATAAAAACGAATTTTGACAAAAAATGTGTTTTTCTTTGTTAGACCGGGGACTTATCAGCCAACCTGTTACTTGATTAAACAATTAACTGATTTCGTTGCAACTATCAATTTTTTTTTTTATTAATTCAATTGAAAACATAATTAATTTTGTTTAAGAGTGACAATCCTCAATTAATGTTTTAATTGAGGCAATCAATTATTATTATTTGATTAACTATTTTTTTAATCCTTTTCTTATGTAGCCACTTTATATAATAAACATATTGTAAATGCTATTTTTGGAATGTAGAATCCAATGAGATATTTTTCAGTTAAATTCTTTAAATTATTACTTTCTTACAATCCATTCAATTATTCATGCATGGATATTTTGTAACCGAATTTTAGAATTTAGTTGGGTTATGTCCAATTGGAAAAATTCTACAAAATCTAAAAAATTGATTTCAATTTGATTAACTTGCCTGATGACCATTGGGACAGAAATGTTTACTATTTTGATATCGGATTTTACAAAAGCAAAATCTCATGTTGCTATAAACAAAATAAAAAAAACAAGCAGAATAGCGAACAATGGAAATATGTAATTCGAAATACATTGAGTGGCTTAAAAAACTGAAATGCAGAGGCACGTGGCTCTTGGGACTTGAGACCTACATTAAATTCACGTTACTTGTCACAGATGAACAAAAAAAAAAAAACAACAACACGCCAGCATTTTCAGAGATTTTTTTGTTCCAAAACGAAACTAAAAACTGTCACAGCCAACGTGACCCAAAGTTCTGGTGCAACATCAGTTTTCAGTATTGGAGACAAAAAATAAAAATAAAAAGCTGGTTCTAAATTCAGATTGAGGAAATAGATGCAACCACCTCTATCCCCAACCACCCACCATATTCCCAAGTGTTAATAAACAAAAACACAAAACTATAGGAAATAGAAGAAAACTTTATTTTGGCTTTCCAAAAAAAAAAATTGCTGGGTGTTTCTAATACCTCAGTGAAAAACAAAATGAAATTAAAAAAAGTTCACATACGAGAGTTTTTTTATGCAGAGAATCAAATGCCATGTTGTCGCTGTGTCCACTTTCAAATGCAATTGGGATACAAGTCGGGCAAATAATTTCATTTCCATTCATTCCATTTGGCATTTCAATATTCAGCACTGGTGGCAGCGTGGTTGGAATGTAGAATCAATATGGAAGTTAAAAAATCAAAAATCCAAAGCGATTGAATTACGCTTGGGAAAATGAAAATTGAATAAGGAAGAGAGTGGTAATACAGCTACATAATATAACTATATAACACCCTACATCAACTATAGGTTAACTACTCAATTATTTGAGATCTGTACATTGGATCTCAAATATGACCTTGGGCTTGATTTGAAAAAAAGATTTGTTTTTTCAATGGGTAAACGGAAAGAGAGTGAGGGATAAATCTGCACTGCTAATAAACTGAACTGAAGATCAAAACGAGCTCTGTAATGTTAACTGTGTTATCGTTGAGAATTTCTGAAAAGTGTCATAAAAGGTGGCACCCGCAATAAGAGGTGGCACACTCATTTTAAAATGTGGCACATTTTTTCATTAAGAAAATAGTAACAAATATCTGCGTTTATTCCAGTATTTTATATTGACATTAGAAATATTTATTCTTTTTTTATTTTGCAAAATTTTATTTCTATAGAAAATGTTGTCAACATTTTATTTCTATAGAAAATTTTGTCAAAATATTATTTCTATAGAAAATTTTGTCAAAATTTTATTTCTATAGAAAATTTTATTTTTTATTTCTATAGAAAATTTTGTCAAAATTTTATCTCTATAGAAAATTTTGTTAAAATTTTATCTCTATAGAAAATTTTGTCAAAATTGTATCTCTATAGACAATGTTGTCAAAATTTTATCTCTATAGAAAATTTTGTCAAAATTTTATCTCTATAGAAAATTTTGTCAAAATTTTATTTCTATAGAAAATTTTGTCAAAATTTTATTTCTATAGAAAATTTTGTCAAAATTTTATTTCTATAGAAAATTTTGTCAAAATTTTATTTCTATAGAAAATTTTGTCAAAATTTTATTTCTATAGAAAATTTTGGTCAACATTTTATTTTATAGAAAAATTTTACAAAAAATTATTTCTATAGAAAATTTTTTCAAAATTTTATTTCTACAGAAAAGTTTGCCAAAATTTTAGTTCTATAGAAAATTTTGCCAAAATTTTAGATCTATAGAAAATTGTGTCAAAATTTTCTTCTATAGAAAATTTTGTCAAAAATGTATTTTATAGAAAATTTTGTCAAGATTTTATTTCAATAGAAAATTGTGTCAACGTTTTATTTCTATAGAAAATTTTGTCAAAATTTTATTTCTATAGAAAATTTTGTCAAAATTTTATTTCTATAGAAAATTTTGCCAAAATTTTATTTCCATAGAAAATTTTGAAAAAATTTTATTTCTATAGAAAATTTTGCCAAAATTTTATTTCTATAGAAAATTTTCTCAAAATTTTATTCTATAGAAAATTTTCTTAAAATTTTATTTCCATAGAAAATTTTCTTAAAATTTTATTTCCATAGAAAATTGTGTCAAAATTTTATTTACTAGAAAATTTTATCAAAATTTTATTTCCATAGAAAATTTTGTCAAAATTTTATTTCCATAAAAAATGTGGTCAAAATGTTATTTCCATAAAAAAAGTTGTCATAATTTTATTTCTATAGAAAATTTTGTCAACATTTTATTTCTATAGAAAATTTTGTCAAAATTTTATTTCTATAGAAAATTTTATCAAAATTTTATTTCTATAGAAAATTTTGTCAAAACTTTATTTCTATAGAAAATTTTGTCCAAATTTTATTTCTATAGAAAATTTTGTCAAAATTTTATTTCCATAGAAAATTTTGTCAAAATTTTATATCTATAGAAAATTTTGTCAAAATTTTATCTCGATAGAAAATGTTGTCAAAATTTTATCTCTATAGAAAATGTTGTCAAAATTTTATTTCTATAGAAAATTTTGATAAAATTTATTTCTATAGAAAATTTTATCAAAAATTTAATTCTATAAAAAATGTTTTCAAAATTTTATTTCTATAGAAAATTTTGTCAAAATTTTACTTCTATAGAAAATTTTTTCAAAATTTTATTTCTATAGAAAATTTTGTCAAAAATTTATCTCTATAGGAAACTTTGTCAAAATTGTATCTCTATAGGAAATTTTTTCACAATTTTATTTCCGTAGAAAATTCTTTCATAATTTTATTTTATAGAAAATTTTGTCAAAATTTTATTTCTATAGAAAATTTTGTCAAAATTTTATTTCTATAGAAAATTTTGTCAAAATTTTATCTCTATAAAAAATTTTTATACCCACCACCATAGAATGGTGACGGGGGTATAATAAGTTTGTCATTCCGTTTGTAACGCATCGAAATATCGATTTCCGACTATATAAAGTATATATATTCTTGATCAGGGAGAAATTCTAAGACGATATAACGATGTCCGTCTGTCCGTCTGTCTGTCTGTCTGTCTGTCTGTCTGTTGTAATCACGCTACAGTCTTCAATAATGAAGCAATCGTGCTGAAATTTTGCACAAACTCGTCTTTTGTCTGCAGGCAGGTCAAGTTCGAAGATGGGCTGTATCGGTCGAGGTTTTGATATAGTCCCCATATAAACCGACCTCCCGATTTGGGGTCTTGGGCTTATAGAAAACGTAGTTTTTATCCAATTTGCCTGAAATTTGAAATCTGGAGGTATTTTGTGACCGTAAAGAGGTGTGCCAAAAATGGTGAGTATCGGTCCACGTTTTGGCATAGCCCCCATATAGACCGATCTCCCGATTTTACTTCTTGGGCTTATAGAAACCGCAGTTTTTATTCAATTTACCTGAAATTGGAAATCTAGAGGTATTGTCGGACCACAAATACGTGTGCCAAAAATTGTGAGTATTGGTCCATATTTTGGTATAGCCCCCATATAGACCCATCTCCCGATTTTACTTCTTTGGCTTATAGAAATCGCAGTTTTTATTCAATTTACCGGAAATTGGAAATCTAGAGGTATTGTAGGACCACAAATACGTGTGCCAAAAATTGTGAGTATCGGTCCATATTTTGGTATAGCCCCCATAAAGACCCATCTCCCGATTTTACTTCTTTGGCTTATAGAAATCGCAGTTTTTATTCAATTTACCGGAAATTGGAAATCTAGAGGTATTGTAGGACCACAAATACGTGTGCCAAAAATTGTGAGTATCGGTCCATGTTTTGGTATGTTCCCCATATAAAACGACCTCCCGATTTGGGGTCTTGAGCTTATAGAAACCTTATTTTTTATCCAATTTGTCTGAAATTGGAAATCTAGAGGTATTTTAGGACCATAAAGAAGTGTGCCGAAAATGGTGAGGATAGGTCCATATTTTGGTATAGCCCCCATATAGACCGATTTCCCGATTTTACTTCTTGGGCTTCTAGAATCCGAAGTTTTTATCCTATTTGCCTGAAATTGGAAATCTAGAGGTATTTTCGGGTCATAAAGAGGTGTGCCGAAAACGGTGAGTATCGGTCCATATTTCAGTATAGCCCCCATAAGAACGATCTCCCGATTTAACTCCTTGGGTTTCTAGAAACCGTAGTTTTTATCTGATTTGCCTGAAATTGTAAATATTCTGGTATTTTAGGCTCACAAAAACGTGTATCGGATTAGGTTTTTATAGGTCCATTTGGTAATGCTTCCATATAGACCGACTTCACTTCTTGAGGGTGTAGAAGGCGCACTGATCATGAAAATTGCTTGAAACTCAATGTAAAATTTCCAGATTTTACTTCTACAGATTTAAGATTTCAAATCAAGACGTTATTTTATAATTTTCTTGCACACATACAAGAGATGTTAATGATTCCTCTAAAACTCAAACAAAAATGGTTCTTATAAATCCAGAATCTGATATAGTCCTCATGGATGAAATCTTTAAATTTATCTTCGGGAAGTGTCCTCAAGCCCTCCTGAAATTTCAAAGGAAACCCTAATATTTGGTTCATGGTGGTGGGTATTTAAGATTCGGCCCGGCCGAACTTACTGCTGTATATACTTGTTTTAATATTTTATTTCTACAAGAAATTTTGCCAACATTTTATTTCTATAGAAAATTTTGCCAACATTTTATTTCTATAGAAAATTTTGTAAAAATTTTATTATAGTGGTCACAATGTACAAAAATCTTACAATATAAATAAATGTTATTACAAAGAGGCACAGTATGACGAAAACGTGGCAGAAAAATGTAAAAGGTATCACATTGAGTGGAACAACGGTCACAGAATATTATGAACATGGCTCTGTTAACTAACGTATAAGGCTGAAATTTTGGTATTTTTCGAGTCAGATCTTATGCTAAATATGGGAGCCACCGTGGTTGCAATGACTACCATGCCCACAAAAAGAGTTTCTACCGAACATCAATTAGTTTTTCAACATTGGATTATCCCCTCTTAATAATGCTGGTAACATGTCTGAGTATTTAAAAAGTGGTTTGACGGTCATAGGGGAAACCATGTTCGAACTCGGCTATAAAAAGGAGGGTCCATTGTCATTGAGCTAAACTTGAAATCAAAGTGCGCTCAATCTTAAGGGAGAAGTACCGCAATGAGCTGAAAAGTCTAAGTGAGCCTGAAATAACGGGCTGTCCCTATAGCTAATCTGGAATGCTGGTGACATTTCTTAGGGTTTCAAAGCTTCTCTAAGTGGTATCAGTGCAATTTGGAACGCCGTTCGGACTCACCTATAAAAAAGAGGTTCCTTGTCATTGAGCTTAACATGGAATCGGGCAGCACTCAGTGATAAGAGAAAAGTTCACCAATGTTACCTGGGTAGATTGACGGAATGAATCCATCAGGCAGATCTTATAAGCACAGTGTTTCCAGATCGCTTCTTTTTGGAAGTAATTCTGCAACTATTGAATGGACGTCATAATAACAACACAATTTTGTGTGAAAGCTGAGGTATTTTCTTATAAGTTTTCACGTTTATGTGTCCCTAGTCCTAGTGTACCACTTTTAATCTATAGCGCATTGAAACACAACTTTGTTCCACTAAAATGCGTAGAATTTTGTAGGGAATGAAGTTAAGAAGAGGAAACAATGATCAACATACTGACCCTTCCTTGTTAAAATATATTCGCACAGGCACGCAATTGTTTTGTAGGGTTTAAAAATTGAAATCCACCAAAGAAAAAGACTTCGACATCGGTTCTTATTTGCGGATTTGACATCTAAAACAACATTTCTTACCCTAAAGGTGAATAAAAGTTAACACCTACAGGTCAGATCAATAAGGACAAAAAAAAAAATATGTTGCTATCTTTATCCGTTCTAAAGTTGCACAGTTACTTCAAAAAAGCGATTTGGAACTACTTTTTTTTGGAATTGCGAACAAAACCCCAAATAGGCAATTTCGCACACAAACTAAATTGTCTAAAGTCTCATAAGATAAATTAAGAGAATTTGACTTTAGCATATTCTATTGAAGTTCATCCAAAAACATTCTATTGAACTATCCAACGAAATAATCTTAAATTCCAACATTTGTTATTTTTTTTTTTCATGAAATTCTGAGCATACGATGTACAATTTCATGCTATGCTTATAAGAGTTAATAATTGCAAATTTTCCTTTCAAGGAGTCACAGCAATAGCGTCTACATACACCCACATAGGTGAGAAAACATGCTATTTGTTGCATTAGTCCTTTACAAAGGATGTGTACAAAAAATCATCTCACGGTGGTCAGCCAGTTGGACAGTCTAATGCAATGGCAACACCACTAGCCAAACAATGGCGAATTCGTGCTTCCCGACTTAAAGTTAAACACAATTTGTTTGTTTTAGAAACACCAGGAAAAGTCCTGCAGAGTTTAAATAAGGTGTGCCTTACGCTAACAACAAGGTGAGCAGGGGGTGGTACAAACTTCTGTTTTCGTTGCACGGTCATAGCAGTTGTGTAAACACATATGAAACACTTCCGGCTTAAAGGAATATTAACAGTGGACTGGTGAGAATAGAAAAGCAACAGAAATATTTTAACAATAAAAAAAAAAACTAGTAAGCATCAAACATCTAAACGTCTTGCAGTCAAAAGCGTTTTGCCCTAATCAATTTGACACCAAAATATTAAAAAGTTGATTGAATTTGAAAATGTAATCAATCAATTATTTTTTTTTAATATGATTAAAAACTAAAGTCAATTAAAAAAATAATTGAAATTGAATTTTTACATTTTTAATTAAAATATTAATTATCCCAAAAATCATTTAATTGAATTTAAAAATATTTCCAAATCAAAAAATAATTGAAAATTGTGTTCGCAAACTATTCAATCGTTCAATAAATGTTAACCCAAATCCAAAGAAAAATTCAACTATAATCGTAAAATTAATAAGAAAACATAAAATCACAAGAAAATTATTGCAACTAACATAAAGGAAAAATATTTATAAATATATAAATAATAACACAACAATGCTTTAATTAAATAACTATCTAAATTTTCGACTGCCTGAATTTATTCAGATAATTGGTTGATAGTTTTGCTGCAAGAAGAGGATGCAGATGAGGAGTGTGGTAACTCCGAAAAGTGCGTCCATCCAATCATCTTGCAGTCTTAGGGCTTTGCCCAAATAAATTTGACAAACATTATTTTCCTATGTTGGTTAAGCTACACTTGTAAAGGGTGATTTGTTAAGAGCTTGATAACTTTTTTTTTTAAAAAAACGCATAAAATTTGCAAAATCTCATCGGTTCTTTATTTGAAACGTTAGATTGGTCCATGACATTTACTTTTTGAAGATAATTTCATTTAAATGTTGACCGCGGCTGCGTCTTAGGTGGTCCATTCGGAAAGTCCAATTTTGGGCAACTTTTTCGAGCATTTCGGCCGGAATAGCCCGAATTTCTTCGGAAATGTTGTCTTCCAAAGCTGGAATAGTTGCTGGCTTATTTCTGTAGACTTTAGACTTGACGTAGCCCCACAAAAAATAGTCTAAAGGCGTCAAATCGCATGATCTTGGTGGCCAACTTACCGGTCCATTTCTTGAGATGAATTGTTCTCCGAAGTTTTCCCTCAAAATGGCCATAGAATCGCGAGCTGTGTGGCATGTAGCGCCATCTTGTTGAAACCACATGTCAACCAAGTTCAGTTCTTCCATTTTTGGCAACAAAAGTTTGTTAGCATCGAACGATAGCGATCGCCATTCACCGTAACGTTGCGTCCAACAGCATCTTTGAAAAAATACGGTCCAATGATTCCACCAGCGTACAAACCACACCAAACAGTGCATTTTTCGGGATGCATGGGCAGTTCTTGAACGGCTTCTGGTTGCTCTTCACTCCAAATGCGGCAATTTTGCTTATTTACGTAGCCATTCAACCAGAAATGAGCCTCATCGCTGAACAAAATTTGTCGATAAAAAAGCGGATTTTCTGCCAACTTTTCTAGGGCCCATTCAATTCAAAATTCAATGATTTGCAAGCGTTGCTCGTTAGTAAGTCTATTCATGATGAAATGTCAAAGCATACTGAGCATCTTTCTCTTTGACACCATGTCTGAAATCCCACGTGATCTGTCAAATACTAATGCATGAAAATCCTAACCTCAAAAGAATCACCCTTTAGTTTAGTCAATGCAAGGTTTTAAGCTGAAATCAAAAACAACAACAATGATGAAAGAAGAAAACCAACAATAATGAAACAAAACGAAGAAAAATTTTATTTACATAGACAATTTTGTCAAAACTTTATGTCTTAAGAAGATTTTGTCAAAATTGTATTTCTACAGAAAATTTTGTCAAAATTTTATTTCTTAAGAAAATTTTGTCAAAATTTTATTTCTATAGAAAATTTTGTCATAATTTTATTTCTACAGAAAATGTTGTCAAAATTTTATTTCTATAGAAAATTTTGTCAAAATTTTATTTCTATAGGAAATTTTGTCAAAATTTTATTTCTATAGGAAATTTTGTCAAAATTTTATTTCTATAGGAAATTTTGTCAAAATTTAATTTCTAAAGAAAATTTTATCAAAATTTTATTTATATAGACAATTTTGTCAAAATTTTATTTCTTAAGAAAATTTTGTCACAATTTTATTTCTATAGAAAATTTTGTCAAAATTTTATTTCTATAGAAAATTTTGTCAAAATTTTATTTCTATAGAAAATCTTGTCATAACTTTATTCCTATAGAAAATTTTGTCTTAACTTTATTTCTATAGAAAATTTTGTCAAAATTTTATTTCTATAGAAAATTTTGCTAAAATTTTATTTCTATAGAAAATTTTGTCCAAATTTTATTTCTTAAGAAAATTTTGTTAAAATTTTATTTCTTAAGAAAATTTTGTCAAAATTTTATTTCTATAGAAAATTGTGTCATAAATTTATTTCTATAGAAAACTTTGTCAAAATTTTATTTCTATAGAAAATTATATCACAATTTTATTTATATAGAAAATTTTATCAAAATTTTATTTCTATAGAAAATTTTGTCAAAATTTTATTTCTAAAGAAATTTTTGTCAAAATTTTATTTTTAAAGAAAATTTTGTCCAAATTTTATTTTTAAAGAAAATTTTATCAAAATTTTATTTATATAGAAAATTTTGTCAACATTTTATTTCTTAAGAAAATTGCGTCATAAGTTTATTTCTATAGAAAATTTTGTTAAAATTTTATTTCTTAAGAAAATTTTGTCAATATTTTATTTATATAGAACATTTTGTCAAAATTTTATTTCTATAGAAAATTTTGACATAACTTTATTTCTATAGAAAATTTCGTCAAAATGTTATTTCTATAGAAAATTTTGTCAAAATTTTATTTCTATAGAAAATTTTGTCAAAATTTTATTTCTATAGAAAATTTTGTCAAAATTTTATTTTATATAGAAAATTTTGTCAAGATTTTATTTCTATAGAAAATTTTGTCAAAATTTTAGTTCTATAGAAAATTTTGTCATAACTTTATTTCTATAGAAAATCTTGTCTTAACTTTATTTCTATAGAAAATTTTGTCATAACTTTATTTCTATAGAAAATTTTATTTCTAAAGAAGATTTTGTCAAAATTTTATGTCTGTAGAAAATTTTTTCAAAATTTTATTTCTAAAGAACATTTTATCAAAATTTTATTTATATAGAAAATTTTGTCATAATTTTATTTCTTAAGAAAATTTTGTCAAAATTTTATTTCTATAGAAAATTTTGTCATAACTTCATTTCTATAGAAAATTATGTCAAAATTTTATTTCTATAGAAAATTTTGTCAAAATTTTATTTCTATAGAAAATTTTGTCACAATTTTATTTCTAAAGAAGATTTTATCAAAATATTATTTATATAGAAAATTTTGTCAAAATTTTATTTCTAAAGAAGATTTTGTCAAAATTTTATTTCTGTAGAAAATTTTGTCAAAATTTTATTTCTTAAGAAAATTTTGTCAAAATTTTATTTCTTTAGAAAATTTTATCAAAAAACTGATAGTAACTGATGTCGAAAAGGCTGAGTTACTTGCAGAAACTTTTGCTAAATCCAACGGCATTACTTCACATTTTAAACATTCAATAGACAAAAAGGTATATTCATTGGTTAGCAAAATCAAAAGTGAAAACCCGGATGTAGATTCGATTATTCCAACTTCACTAGCAGAAATTCGGGGAGTTATTTATTTATTATTATTATTTATTCGATGGTATTTCCAATGTACTGATTAAAAATTTATCTGAAAAGGCTCTTAAAGTGGTTGTAAATATAATCAACAGTTGTCTTCGGCTAAATTATTTCCCTGAAAGCTTTAAGGTTGCTAAGGTAATCGCCATTCATAAACCCAATAAACCTAAATCGGATCCCTCAAGTTATAGACCAATTAGCCTTTTAAGCAACTTGTCTAAAATCTACAACAAAGTGATTCATTCTAGACTCTATGATTATTCCTCCGAAAATGCTTTGATCTCCGCCGTTCAGTTTGGTTTCAGAAAAGAGCACAGCGCTGTAAACCAAGTTCACCGAATAACTAATTTAATTAAACGCAATAAAATTGCCAAACGTTCTACAGGTCTTGTGCTTTTGGACATTGAGAAAGCGTTTGACACTATTTGGCATAACGGACTAGTATATAAATTGCTAATTAACAATGTTCCCAAATATCTATGTAAAGTTATTTTAGACTTTCTGGAGTCGCGATCATTTATTGTGTCAGTCAATTCAGCCAATTCGTCTCCAAAACTACTTAACACTGGACTTCCCCAAGGATCTGTACTGTCTCCATTACTGTTTTCCATTTTCACATCCGATTTTAAAACACCATCTTATGTTAAAACGGCTTACTATGCGAACGATACGGCTTTAATCACCTCCAGCAAGCTTACGAAAGCCTTACTAAAAAAGATGGAAAAAGGATTAACAGCATGCAGCAAATTACTTACTAAATGGAAAATAAAAATCAATCCAGCCAAAACCCAGGCAATTATATTCCCTTTTAATAAATCTCCCAAACGTCTACACAGCCGTTGCCTAAACTTTGGTAATGAGAGAATCACTATATCTGCTAGTGTGAAATATCTAGGCGTCACACTTGATAAAAAACTCACATTTGGTAATCACATTGATGATATCCGCCAAAAAGGTGCTCAAAACTATCACTGCCTTATGGTCACTGCTTCACAGAAACTCGTATCTCAATCACGAAAATAAAAATCTGCTATTCAAAAGTGTAATTAGACCTACTATCACATACGCGTGCCCAGTTTGGTGCAGAGCAGCGAAGTCACACTTGAAAAAGTTGCAAGTTCTTCATAACAAATGCCTAAAGATGATAAATCATAAGCATTGGAGATACTCTACATCTCTACCCCACAACGAAACAGGTTACATGAAATTGGAAGAATTTCTTCTTATGCTAAATTCCAATTACCTGAACAAAGCAAAATATTCTTCTTATCCGCTGATAAGGTCTTGCAGTGAATAAGACTTTTATTAATACCACAATCACTAGAGTTATCAAATTGGAAGTCGTATGTTTATCGTGGCTATTCCTGTAATATCCCTGTATTGTCATACATATTCCAAAATATTTCAATTGTTTATGAAAATGTAGATAAAGGTTTTATCATAATTTTTCCCTTTGATAATGTATAGATAAATATAGATTAAAACATATTGTTAATATCTCTGATGAAAAATCTTATTTGTAGCAATATCTAAAAGATAAAATCTCATTCAAGCATTGTAATTATATTGAGAAATGAAAACTAATAAAGACGAATTCAAAAAATTGTAAAATTGTAAATTGTAAGAAAATTTTGTCAAAATTTTATTTCTATAGAAAATTTTGTCAAAATTTTATTTCTATAGAAAATTTTGTCAAAATTTTATTTCTATAGAAAATTTTGTCAAAATTTTATTTCTAAAGAAGATTTTATCAAAATATTATTTATATAGAAAATTTTGTCAAAATTTTATTTCTTAAGAAGATTTTGTCAATTCTACCAGTCTACCAAACAGTAAAGACAACCATGATAACAATCCGTTATACTTTTACGTCAGAGCATCTTGGAGAGTAAGGTTGGTACTAAAAAGTACCAAATATTCGATCATCTCCAGACGGCGCTTCGTCGGGAATGAGCCGAAATAACGCAAATTCACTTTTGTGCAGCGGTCATTTTAAAACCGTAACCAATTCGAACAATTCTAAACTGATTCTAAAATTTGATATTATTTCCGATATGGTTTGCTATAGAACAAAAAAATGTAAGATCGTATATTGCGCTTTACTTTGTTACATTACACATCAGCCACTCTGTATTTAATTTTCAAACTCCAATTTATTTCAATTTAACTTAATTTCATGTTAATAATTTGCTAACAAACCACTGTCTCGTTTTTGTTCACTCTTTTCAAAGGGGAGAAATTCTTTTAGCAACTTTCAGATGCTTTCCTTTTTTCGGTCGTAATGGTTCTATTAATAAAGTACTTTGAACTAGCCACATGAATGGATCTTTTGAAAAGCTAAATACAGCCAAACACACAACAAAGTTCCCATTGGTGTGTACGTGTGCGCGTGTGTGTGTGTGTATGAGGGTGGAAGGTTTCTATACATAAATAGCCCAGACATTATTTTACACTTGGCTCGAATTGCAGCCAACGAATCCAGAGTATGTATGTCCTTGCCAACGAAACTACCAGGATTTGCATTCAAGTGCTACGACTAGTGACAAATATGCCCTTTGCTAAAACTTTTCAATTATGAACTCTAATAAAAGATATCCTGCATTTACTTAGTCATACAACAGATGTTGACGTATACAAATGAACACACACATATACACATACAGACATAGAATATTACATATGGTTTTTGTTTTAGTGGTATTTGTAAATGCTGAAGTGCATGAAAGTATAATGACAGAGTTATTATGGCAAGGTAAATATGCTAGGTTATGATCTGTCTTTGCAGATGGCTTGAAACAATAGTAAATTCATATTACTATTATTAATGTTTATTTACATGATGGAATAGCTAAAGCATTTGTATTTACAATTAACTGTATAAATGTCAAGTAAAAGTAATAGAAATAGAAATTAGCTAAAAGTTCAAAAAAGTTTAAATTATTAATAATGAAATATTATCCAGCAAAAAAAAAAAAAACAAGAATGTAGTTCCACAAACATTACTTTTCAAGTACATCCGCGGTTGTCTATGCAATTTTCTCACCTTCTAACATATGAAATTCTTTTTGACAAACCTTAGAAAATTATTTATTAGCGAACATTTTGAAATTTGGACAATTCGATGTTGTAGAAAAAAAAAAAGTAAATCCACAAAGAAAGTACAAAAACTATGAAAACATAAATTAAAACAAGTAAGGAAAGTCTAAAGTCGGGCGGGGCCGACTATATTATACCCTGCACCACTTTGTAGATCTAAATGTTCGATACCATATCACATCACATCCGTCAAATGTGGTGGGGGCTATATATAAAGGGTTGTCCCAAATACATACATTTAAATATCACTCGATCTGGACAGAATTTGATAGACTTCTACAAAATCTATAGACTCAAAATTTAAGTCGGCTAATGCACTAGGGTGGAACACAATGTTAGTAAAAAAATATGGGAAACATTTAAATCTGGAGCAATTTTAAGAAAACTTCGCAAAAGTTTATTTATGATTTATCGCTCGATATATATGTATTAGAAGTTTAGGAAAATTAGAGTCATTTTTACAACTTTTCGACTAAGCAGTGGCGATTTTACAAGGAAACTGTTGGTATTTTGACCATTTTTGTCGAAATCAGAAAGGCATATATATGGGAGATATATCTAAATCTGAACCGATTTCAACCAAATTTGGCATGCATAGCTACAATGGTAATTCTACTCCCTGTGCAAAATTTCAACTAAATCGGAGTTAAAAATTGGCCTCTAAATCTGAACCGATTTCAACCAAATTTGGCACGCATAGCTACAATGCTAATTCTGCTCCCTGTACAAAAATTCAACTAAATCGGAGAAAAAATTGGCCTCTGTGGTCATATGAGTGTAAATCGGGCGAAAGCTATATATGGAAGCTATATCTAAATCTGAACCGATTTCAACCAAATTTGGCACGCATAGCAACAATGCTAATTCTACTCCCTGTGCAAAATTTCAATTAAATCGGAGTAAAAGATTGGCCACTGTGGTCATATGAATGTAAATCGGGCCAAAGATATGTATGGGAGCTATATCTAAATCTGAACCGATTTCAATCAAATTTTGTACACTTAACTGCACTACTAATTGTACTCCTAGTGCAAAATTTCAAACAAATTGGGCCAAAACTCTGGCTTCTAGGACTATATTAGTCCATATCGGGCGAAAGATATATATGGGAGCTATATCTAAATCTGAATCGATTTCAACCAAATTTGGCACACATAGCTACAATGCTAAATCTACAAAATCTACTTCAACCAAATTGGGCCAAAACTCTGGCTTTGAGGACCATATTAGTCCATATCGGGCGAAAGATATATATGGGAGCTATATCTAAATCTGAACCGATGTCAATCAAATTTTGCACACTTGACTATACTACTGATTGTACTCCTAGTGCAAAATTTCAACCAAATTCGGCCAAAAATCTGGCTTCTGGGGCCATATAAGTCCATATCGGGCGAAAGATATATATGGAAGCTATATCTAAATCTGAACCGATTTCAATCAAATTCTGCACACTTGACTATACGACTAAGTGTTATGTTTGTACAAAATTTCAAGCAAATCGGTATAAAACTCTGGCTGCTGGGTCCATATTAGTGCATATCGGGCGAAACATATCTATGGGAGCTATATCTAAATCTGAACCGATTTCTTCTAAAATCAATAGGGTTCTATTCTGACCCAAATTAGGAACATGTGCCAAATTTGAAGGCGATTGGACTTAAATTCCGACCTAGACTTTGATCACAAAAATGTGTTCACAGACAGACGGATGGACGGACGGACAGACGGACATGGTTATATCGACTCAGGGACCCACCCTGAGCATTATTGCCTAAGCACCAAGTGTCTATCTCGTCTCCCTCTGGGTGTTACAAAAATATGCACTAACTTATAATACCCTGTTCCACAGTGTGGCGCAGGGTATAACAACAAGTATATACGGCCGTAAGTTCGGCCAGGCCGAATCTTATGTACCCTCCACCATGGATTGCGTAGAAACTTCAACGAAAGAGTGTCATCCACAAATTTGAACTCACTTGAATGAAATTTGCTCCTCCAAGAGGTTCCAAAACCAAATCTCGGTATCGGTTTATATGGGGGCTATAAATGATTATGGACTGATATGGACCACTTTTGGCATGGTTGTTAAATATCATATACTACCACCACGTACCAAATTTCAACGAGATCGGATGAATTTTGCTTCTCCAAAAGGTACCGGAGGTCAAATCTGGCGATCGGTTTATATGGGAGCTATATATAATTATGGACTGATATGAACCAATTCCTGCATGGTTGTTGAATACCATATACTAACATCACGTACCAAATTTCAACCGAATGGGAAGAATTTTGCTCTTCCAAGGTGCTCCGGAGGTCAAATCTGGGGATCGGTTTATATGGGGCCTATATATAATTATGGACCGGTGTCGACCAATTTTTGCGTGGGTGTTTGAGGCCATATATTAACATCACATACCAAATTTTAACTAAATCATATGAATTGTGGTCTTCCAAGAGGTTTCGGAGGTCAAATCTGATGATCGGTTTATATGGGGGCTATATACAATTATGGACCGATGTGGACTAATTTTTGCATAGTTGTTAGAGACCATATACTAACACCATGTACCAAATTTCAGCCGGATCGGATGAAATTTGCTTCTCTTAGAAGAGGGGAGCCACCGTGGTGCAATGGTTAGCATGCCCGCCTTGCATACACAAGGTCGTGGGGTTGATTCCTGCTTCGACCGAACACCAAAAAGTTTCAGCGGTGGATTATCCCACCTCAGTAATGCTGGTTACATTTCTGAGGGTTTCAAAGTTTCTCTAAGTGGTTTCACTGCAATGTGGAACGCCGTTCGGACTCGGCTATAAAAAGGAGGTCCCTTGTCATTGAGCTTAACATGGAATCGGGCAGCACTCAGTGATAAGAGAGAAGTTCACCAATGTGGTATCACAATGGACTGAATAGTCTTTGTGAGTCTAATACATCGGTCTGCCACCTGATCTAACCTAACCTTCCCTTAGAGGAATCGCAAGTCAAATTTGGGGGTCCGTTTATATGGGGGCTATACTTAAAAGTGCACCGATATGGTCCTTTCGCAATACCATCTGACCTACATCAATAACAACTACTTGTGTCAAGTTTCAAGTCGATAGCTTGTTTCGTTCGGAAGTTTGTGTGATTTCAACAGACGGACGGACATGCTCAGATCGACTCAAAATTTCACCACGACCGAGAATATATACTTTATGGGGTCTTAGAGCAATATTTCGATGTGTTACAAACGGAATGACAAAGTTAATATACCCCCATCCTATGGTGGAGGGTATAAAAAATAATATTTGTTTGTTATTAGATTTTGTTGTTTTTATCGAAATTTTCTACGAGCCAATGAAATTTGCCTTATCTCAAAAACGTTAAACTTCAATGTGAACGAAAGCAAAATAAAATATTTGTACGATTCCCAAAAATAGTAAGAATTAACTGTTAACATGATTTGGCCCAATTGAAAAAATTCTTTACTTTTAGGTAATTTGTTTCTTATATGAGAGGGATTAATTTCTTAATTTTTTGGCGAAACTGTACTTACTAATTGGGGAAATCACAAAAAGTGGTACTCAAGTAGTTCAATTTTCGCACGAGATAAATACTTTTTCTCAACATTAGTTTACTTTTTATCTGTGTACTACCTTTTTCCCGTAAAACTGTTTAATATATTTTTTTCTGAGCACTCATACCAAAATGTTTTCAATTTCCAACATTGTTTTATAAGAATTTCTTTGAATATTTAAGCACATTTTTCGAAAAATTTCAATGATTGTTTAAATTCCAAGCACATATATACATAACAAATAAATGTAAATCCAAATATAACAAAAAAAAACAGAAAATTAAAAATAAACTATACCACAACAACAAGCCAACATTTAATATGCAATTCTTTCACTAAATAATTTTCAAATGAAAAAGGCTACATTTTTCCAAGAGTTCATATGCCTCTCAAGTATTCCCCTACACCCACACCCTTTATTTATATTGTTTCTCTGTAAATGTATGGTATGTATGTGTGAGATGGAGAATAATATTCATCCAGAATTATGGTAAACTCAATGCATCCTTTATTGAAATCCTTTTCATTTGTTACGGTTGGGGTGCTTATTGTTGTGGTTGTTGTATTTGCTACCGTTTACAAAGGTTCAATTGTTTATGACTGGCTTTTGATCGGAAGGTTGAACGGACGAACGGTTTAGACCAGCAACCAACAAATCAACCACTTGTGATGCTGATTACGAAAAAAAAACACAGAAACAAAACAGCCATTGTGTAGCTGAAACAACAAAATAACAAATTTGAAATGAACTCTGGCTAATGTTTTGTAATTGCGAAGAAAAGGAGGTAAGGATATTTATTTTACGTACGTATTTCAACAACACAAGGTTTATAAATTCATATACATATGCAATTTTTAACAGTGTTAAAGGAACTATAATGAGGGATATTTTTGATAAAAAATAATTAATTGAGATATTATTAAAATATATATTTTCTAATTCAAATGAAATATTTTAAAATTAATCTTTTTTGAATACAAATTAATATGTACTAATTTTTGTATTTTCCTTAGCAGAGGTAACCTGATATAAAATCAAGCGGATCTGATGGAATTTTTTATTCCAAGAGGCAAGTTTGGCACTTTTTAAATTATTGCGCCATTTTGGGCAACTTTTTTATCAATTTCGTTTTTAATGCAATTTTTTGGTAAATTTTTATTTTAAACTTTCGGATGTGATCGTAGGAATCTGTGAATCGAATTGTGGTATGAAAATGTAGAAAAGTTTAAGTCACTGATCACAAGGGTATCAGTGACTTAGCATCAAATCGCAATAGTGCAATGATTTCTATAGAAAATTTTGTCAAAATTTTATTTCTATAGAAAATTTTGTCAAAATTTTATTTCTATAGAAAATTTGTTCAAAATTTTATTTCTATAGAAAATTTTGTCAAAATTTTATTTCTATAGAAAATTTTGTCAAAATTTTATTTCTATAGAAAATTTTGTCAACATTTTATTTCTACAGAAAATTTTGCCAAAATTTTATTTCTACAGAGAATTTTGTCAAACTTTTATTTCTATAGAAAATTTTCACAAAATGTTATATCTATAGAAAATTATGTCACAATTTTATTTCTATAAAAACCTTTTGTCAAAATTTTATTTCTATAGAAAATTTTTGTCAAAATTTTTTTTTATAGAAAATTTTGGTCAAAATTGTATTTCTATAGAAAATTTTGTCAAAATTTTATTTCTATAGAAATATTGTTAAAATTTTATTTCTATAGAAAATTTTTTCAAAATTTTATTTCTATAGAATATTTCGTCAAAATTTCATTTCAATAGAAAATTTTGTCAAAATTTTATTTCTATAAAAAATTTTGTCAAAATTTTATTTCAACAGAAAATTTTGCCAAATTTATATTTCTATAGCGAATTTTGTCAAACTTTTATTTCTATAGAAAGTTTTCACAAAATATTATTTCTATGGAAAATTTTGTCACAATTTTATTTCTATAAAAAATTTTTTCAAAATTTTATTTCTATAGAAAATTTTTGTCAAAATTTTATTTTTATAGAAAATTTTGGTCATAATTGTATTTCTATAGACAATTTTGTCAACATTTTATTTCTATAGAAAATTTTGCTCAAAATTTTATTTCTATAGAAAATTTTGCTCAAAATTTTATTTCTATAGAAAATTTTGTGAAAATTTTATTTCTACTCTAATTTTCCCAATATATAGAACATTTTCTCAAAATTTTATTTCTATACAAAATTTTTCAAAATTTAATTTCTATAGAAAATTTTGGTCAAAATTTTATTACTAGAGAAAATTTTTTGTCAAAATTTTGTTACTATAGAAAATTTTGTTAAAATTTTATTTATATAGATTTTTTTTTTCAAAATTTTATTTCTATAAAAAATTTTGCAAAATTTTATTTGTTCAAAATTTTATTACTATAGAAAATTTTGGTCAAAATTTTATTCCCATAGAAAATTTTGTCAAAATTTTATTTCTATAGAATTTTTTGTCGAAATTTTATTGCTATAGAAAATTTTGTCAAAATTTTATTACTATAGAAAATCTTGGTCAAAATTTTATTAGTATAGAAAATTTTGTCAAAATTTTATTTCTATAGAACATTTTGTCAAAATTTTATTTCTATAGAAAATTTTGTCAAAATTTTATTTCTATAGGAATTTTTGTTAAAATTTTAATTATATAGAAATTTTTTTTCAAAATTTTATTTCTATTGAAAATTTTGCAAAATTTTATTTCTATACAAATTTTTGTCAAAATGTTATTTCTATAGAAAATTTTCTCAAAATTTTATTTCTATAGAAAATGTTGTCAAAATTTTATTTCTATAGAAAATTTTTTCAAAATTTTATTTCTTTAGAAAATTTTATCAAAATTGTATTTTTATAGAAAATTTTGTCAAAATTGTATTTTTATAGAAAATTTTGTCACAATTGTATATTTATAGAAAATTTTGTCAAAATTGTATTTTTATAGAAAATTTTGTCAAAATTGTATTTCTATAGAAAATTTTCTCAAAATTTTATATCTACAGAAAATTTTCTAAAAATCTTATTTCTATAGAAAATTTTGTTAAAATTTTATTTCAGTAGAAAATTTTGTCAAAATTTTATTACTATAGAAAATTTTGTCAAAGTGTTATTTATATAGAAAATTTTGACAAAATTGTATTTTTATAGAAAATTTTGTCAAAATTTTATTAGTATAGAAAATTTTGTCAAAGTTTTATTTCTATAGAAAATTTTGTCAAAATTTTATTTTTATAGAAAATTTTGTCAAAATTTTATTTCTATAGAACATTTTGTCAAATTTTTATTTCTATAGAAAATTTTGTCAAAATTTTATTTCTATAGAAATTTTTGTCAAAATTTTATTTTTATAGAAAATTTTGTCAAAATTTTATTTCTATAGAACATTTTGTCAAATTTTTATTTCTATAGAAAATTTTGTCAAAATTTTATTTCTATAGAAATTTTTGTCAAAATTTTATTTCTATAGAAATTTTTGTTTGATTAACATAGAATACACAATTTGTATAATATTAAGTTTTGTTTGTCCTAAGTTCATTAAACTTTTCAATGAACTCGTTTTGTCCTTATAGTTTAGTTATGCGACTTTAAATTGTTTATCCTAACATGAGAGAATTTTTTTTTTTTTACTAAGGTCAACTTGGCTTTAATAATTCTGAAAATTCTAATTTATGAAAAAGACGTTAAATTTGTTGAATTTATATATCCTTAAATATTTTATTTTATAGAAATAATGTTTAAATTAGCTGAGATATTGAATATTTGAATTGAGATAAAGAGTGTTTAGAGGATTTTTGATCTGTGGTTTCAAGTGTTTTTTTTTTTTTTTTGAAATTTAGAAAACATTTTTGACTTGAAGCATCGGTTACACTTTGGATTTTTAAACTGACTTTTATTTGTACGAAAATAGCTTTGTAAATTCAATTAATATCATAAATTTAATTTAATACTGCCTAGATTTAAAGGTAGGTACGCCAGTTTAACGATGCTGTAGGTTTGGTTCGGAATCAATAGCAGAATCTTAAGGGGAAGGTCAAAATCTTTTTATCCAGGTAAACCTATTTTTGAGTGTAGGTTACTTTCTCAAGACCACTCTTCGTTCCGCCTCTGGTTTAATTTTATATCGTTTTGCTAATCCTCATATGCTCAATAAATGAAAAATATCATAGTCATTGACACATTAATATTGACACATGTTCCATTCAGTCTTTACACTACCAATACCCTAGAGACATTTTGTCTTTTAGAAGTGAGAATTGTGTTATTAAAATGGCGTGGGGAATATAAGAAGAAGCAGCAGAAACATCTACAGCTTAGTACGAACATCTTATAATATACACATGCATGGATAGACAGACTATCCAATTGAGAAAAACAAGCACTGCCATCTTCGACCCCACACCCCTACGGTTCGGATTTCCACGCACATATGCAAACTAAAACAACCATACTCTCTCTCTCTCTCTCTCTCTGATATACGCTGCAAAATGAAATCATCTAATTTTCATGGATTTTTTTTCATACAGAATAAAATGTGACAAGATTTCATTGCATATCTGTAGGCTGACATACACCATTTCCATAACCTAAAGCATACGGTAAGGAAACACAAGAACAAAAAAAAAAAACAAATGAAACGCCTGAAATAGGGATAACATCAAGACGAAAAATACGTAAATACAGAATTTGTATACACAAGCGCAAGCACAATTGACAAGAACCAAGTCATGTTTATAGTTGCTGCTATAGCCGCTTTTCGCCTTCATCACCTTTACAACTTTTTTTTCTCTCTTATGCTGTCAATTGTCGGAAGCTATTTAATATGCATAGAATAAGGATATGTCGTCTATCCGTTATAGTACTACCTCTGTACACTGTTCATAACGTCGCCTTCATTTTGCAAATGAAGGAAGAGACATTGATACGAATGTGTAAAATAGAGCAAAAAAACATTAAAATTATTGTATTATGTTGCTGCTGAACATGTCACCTAGGAATGACTGAGCTCTGGAGGAGAAACTCGAAATAGGTAGACATTGACAAAAAAGGAAAACTTTAATAGATTATGGATGGGAAGGTGACTTCTGACAAGTTTTGGAATTGAACTTTTATGGAAGATAGTTGTCGATGGCGACAGGAGTAGAAATTGAAATTGGATTGAATTTCATTTCAATTTAATTCAATTCAATTCACTTCAATAAAATTCAATTTAATTCACTTAAATTTTTTTGTGGCTTCGCGGGGTTTTGTGTATTGTAATGAATTTTATTATAAATAAATATTTATTTATAAATTATTAATTAAATTATTATAAATAATGAGAAAAAATACAATTTAATTCAAATCAATTTTAAATTTTTAGTTTTTAATTTCTGACTTTTAATTTAAATTTTTTAAAATTGAATTTTTAGTTTTTATTTTTTATTTTTTTTTAATTTTTAGTTTTTTTAGTTTTTTAGTTTTTTAATTTTTATTTTTTTTATTTTTATACCCTCCACCATAGGATGGGGGGTATATTATTATACCCTCCACCATAGGATGGGGGGTATATCATTATACCCTCCACCATAGGATGGGGGGTATATTAATTTTGTCATTCCGTTTGCAACACATCGAAATATTGACCTAAGACCCCATAAAGTATATATATTCTGGGTCGTGGTGAAATTCTGAGTCGATCTGAGCATGTCCGTCCGTCCGTTCGTCCGTCCGTCTGTTGAAATCACGCTAATTTCCGAACGAAACAAGCTACAAGCTTGAAACTTGGCACAAGTAGTTGTTATTGATGTAGGTCGGATGGTATTGCAAATGGGCCATATCGATCCATTTTTACGTATAGCCCCCATATAAACGGACCCCCCGATTTGGCTTGCGGAGCCTCTAAGAGAAGCAAATTTCATCCGATCCGGCTGAAATTTGGTACATGGTGTTACTATATGGTCTCTAACGACCATGCAAAAATTGGTCTACATCGGTCCATAATTATATATAGCCCCCATATAAACCGATCCCCCGATTTGGCTTGCAGAGCCTCTAAGAGAAACAAATTTCATCCGATCCGGCTGAAATTTGGTACATGGTGTAAGTATATGGTCTCTAACAACCATGCAAAAATTGGTTTACATCGGTCCATAATTATATATAGCCCCCATATAAACCGATCCCCAGATTTGGCTTGCGGAGCCTCTAAGAGAAGCAAATTTCATCCCATCCGGCTGAAATTTGGTACATGATGTTACTATATGGTCTCCAGTGACCATGCAAAAATTGGTCCATATCGGTCCATAATTATATATAGCCCCCATATAAACCGATCACCAGATTTGGCTTGCGGAGCCTCTAAGAGAGGCAAATTTCAACCGATCCGGCTGAAATTTGGTACATGGTGTAAGTATATGGTCTCTAACAACCATGCAAAAATTGGTTTACATCGGTCCATAATTATATATAGACCCCATATAAACCGATCCCCAGATTTGGCTTGCGGAGCCTCTAAGAGAGGCAAATTTCATCCCATCCGGCTGAAATTTGGTACATGATGTTACTATATGGTCTCTAGTGACCATGCAAAAATTGGTCCATATCGGTCCATAATTATATATAGCCCCCATATAAACCGATCACCAGATTTGGCTTGCGGAGCCTCTAAGAGAGGCAAATTTCAACCGATCCGGCTGAAATTCGGTACATAATGTTAGTATATGGTCTCTAATGACCATACAAAAATTGGTCCATATCGGTCCATAATTATATATAGCCCCCATATAAACCGATCACCAGATTTGACCTCCGGAGCACCTTGGAATAGCAAAATTCTTCCCATTCGGTTGAAATTTGGTACGTGATGTTGGTATATGGTATCCAACAACCATGCAGGAATTGGTTCCTATCAGTCCATAATTGTATATAGCTCCCATATAAACCGATCGCCAGATTTGACCTCCGATGCCTTTTGGAGAAGCAACATTCATCCGATTTGGTTGAAATTTGGTACGTGGTGGTAGTATATGATATTTAAAAACCATGCCAAAAGTGGTCCATATCAGTCCATAATCATTTATAGCCCCCCATATACACCGATCCCGAGATTTGGTTTTGGAGCCACTTGGAGGAGCAAAGTTCATCAGAGTGAGTTGAAATTTGTGGATGACAGTCTTTCGTAGAAGTTTCTACGCAATCCATGGTGGAGGGTACATAAGATTCGGCCTGGCCGAATATACTTGTTAATATTTAACTTGTAATTTTAAATTTTTAATTAATAGTTAGACATTGTTAAAAAATGAAAACTTTAATAGATTATGTATGGGAAGGTGACTTGTGAAAATTTTTGGAATTACAATTTTATCAATGGATAGTTGTTGATGGCGACAGGAGTAGAAATTGAAATTGGAAAGAAATGTTAAGTATTATTTAATTTAATTTCATTTCAATTCACTTCACTTCAATAAAATTCAATTTAATTCAACTCAACACACTTAATTTTTTTTGTGGCTTCGCGGAGGTTTGTATATAATAATGAATTTTATTATAAATAAATATTTATTTATACATTAATTATTAAATTATTATAAATAAAGGGAAAAATTCAATTCAATTCAATTTTAATTTTTAAATTTTGAATTTTAAATTTTAAATTTTCAATTATCAATTATAAATATTCAATTTTTAAATTTTATATTTTATATTTTCAATTTTAATTTTCAATTTTAATTTTTAAATTTTCAATTTTCAATGTTTAATTTTTAATTTCCAATTTTCAATTTTCAATGTTTAATTTCCAATTTTCAATTTTCCATTTTCAATTTTCCATTTTCAATTTTTAATTTTTAATTTCCAATTTTCAATTTCCAATTTTCAATTTACAATGTTTAATTTCCAATTTTCAATTTTCTATTTTCAATTTTCAATTTTCAATTTTCAATTTTCAATTTTCAATTTTCAATTTTCAATTTTCAATTTTCAATTTTCAATTTTCAATTTTCAATTTTCAATTTTCAATTTTCAATTTTCAATTTTCAATTTTCAATTTTCAATTTTCAATTTTCAATTTTCAATTTTCAATTTTCAATTTTCAATTTTCAATTTTCAATTTTCAATTTTCAATTTTCAATTTTCAATTTTCAATTTTCAAATTTCAATTTTCAATTTTCAATTTTCAATTTTCAAATTTCAATTTTCAATTTTCAATTTTCAATTTTCAATTTTCAATTTTCAATTTTCAATTTTCAATTTTCAATTTTCAATTTTCAATTTTCAATTTTCAATTTTCAATTTTCAATTTTCAATTTTCAATTTTCAATTTTCAATTTTCAATTTTCAATTTTCAATTTTCAATTTTCAATTTTCAATTTTCAATTTTCAATTTTCAATTTTCAATTTTCAATTTTCAATTTTCAATTTTCAATTTTCAATTTTCAATTTTCAATTTTCAATTTTCAATTTTCAATTTTCAATTTTCAATTTTCAATTTTCAATTTTCAATTTTCAATTTTCAATTTTCAATTTTCAATTTTCAATTTTCAATTTTCAATTTTCAATTTTCAATTTTCAATTTTCAATTTTCAATTTTCAATTTTCAATTTTCAATTTTCAATTTTCAATTTTCAATTTAATTTAATTTAATTTAATTTAATTTAATTTAATTTAATTTAATTTAATTTAATTTAATTTAATTTAATTTAATTTAATTTAATTTAATTTAATTTAATTTAATTTAATTTAATTTAATTTAATTTAATTTAATTTAATTTAATTTAATTTAATTTAATTTAATTTAATTTAATTTAATTTAATTTAATTTAATTTAATTTAATTTAATTTAATTTAATTTAATTTAATTTAATTTAATTTAATTTAATTTAATTTAATTTAATTTAATTTAATTTAATTTAATTTAATTTAATTTAATTTAATTTAATTTAATTTAATTTAATTTAATTTCAACATTTCTTTACTCACCACAGTGCATTTTGAATTGAAATGACAGATATTGAAAAGTCATTTCACCTGAACAATACATTGGTCAGAATTTAGAATAACTAAAGCCTCAATAGAGCGTATAATGACATAGTCACTGCAATGCAATCATAATCAACGTAACCATGTGTGGCTCCAGAGAAAATCGTAGAAATATTTCAATGGTAACACAAAAGCCCACAGGTTAGATTATATGCTATTGACAAATGACAAAAGCTCTTGCCATGGCTCGTCTGGAGGAATGAGATGTTCATAATTTCAGATGCTGACCGACACATACATACACACATTTTGTTATTCACATCACCAAGCATTTGTTAATGCAACACAAATACAAACACAAATATAATTTCACAAATATCCACATGCAAATGACATGCAGCACACCATTGTGATATACAGTGGAAAAAGCCAATAGCTAATAGAAAACTTTTTCAAAATGTATATTTCTTTAAAAAGGTTTGTTAAATTTTTTATTTTTATAGAAAAATGTTTCAAAATTTATAGTTTTATAAAAAATTAAATTCTATTGAAAATTATGTTAAAACTATATTTTTATAAAAAATTTCCTAATATCGCCGAGTTTTTTTTTTATGGGGTTTGAATATTTATGTTAGGTTAAGTCTGTGGTCACAACCCTTAACAGCCTTACTCGAGTTGGGACACAATCGAGTTTATTTGCTCTAAATTTTTCATGTTTGTATCTCTTCTAGGAATCTGCAGCAAAGTTTTCCAAAAAACACCTTCTCCTGATTTTCAGTGAAGATTGAAAACTTTAAACTCCTGTACTGAAAATATTGAAAAACAGACTTAGGCTGTTATGGGTTGCGACCACAGAAGTATTGCGGAAGTCCTTTATTTTAGACTGATTTCGACTGTTCAGTTAATTGTGATACAACTTCTATTTTAAGCTCAATGACAAGGGACTTGCCTTTCATACCCGAGTCCGAAAGGCTCTTCACGTTACAGTGAAACCACTTGGAGAAGCTTTGAATCACTCAGAAATGCTACCAGCATTATTGAGAGGGTATAACTCACCGCTCAAAATCTTATTGGTGTTCGTTCGAAACTAGAATCGAACCCATCAGCCTTTCTACGCAAAGCAGTCATGTTAACCATTGCTCCACGGGTATCTTCTGCTCTTCATTAAATCCAATATTGTTTCGGGACAAATATCTGTATGCAAGCTAGCAATGTAGAACTGCTCCTACATATCCCGACGAAATTCATGTGAGAATTGGGCTGATAACTAAGGTATGGCTTCATTCTGACAAAAGTGGCTGTGTTATTTCAATGGAATGCATTAAAGTCATTCTTGTTTGTTAACATTGTCCTGCTGGGCCTTTGTGGAAAAGTCGAATGTCTATAGTAGTATTGAGATTGTTAATGGCGATGACTTTCTGGCCAAAGATGATGAATGAATTGTTTTTGTATGTATGATTGTATTATGTATGTATGTATGTGTTTGCGAATACTTTTATGGACATACGTGTAGGGATAATGATGAAATCCATACAAGTATGCATACGTATGTGTGTAATGTTAAATAGCAATGGCATCCAAGCCATTTAATGTTGCATACACCCAGGGGCTTTTACTAGTTTAGTACACATTTGTCATGACAATCTCACTATGTCAATATTTGCATTGAAAGAAACTTAAATACAAGCTATTTTAGATTCATTAAATTGTTATAAACCGTTTGCGAATCACTCATTGCAATACTGGATATAAATAAAACCAATGTGTTGCACACCATTATTAGATTTTCAATTGTAAATGAAATATGAATTCGAGTTTCTATGGAAGCCAAATAGTAAATTAATATATAGTGAAAATGTCCTTAAAATGAGCCGACAAAATTTGTTCATTAATATAAAACGAAGATCTTTTGATTAAGACAATGAGAGTTATCATTATCATTATGAGTGAGTTCATTACAATAACGAAAAAAATCATTGTATTTATGAAATAATTTATAATTTCTTTTTTTCTAAATAGTGGCTGATGTGTAATGCAACAAAATAAAGCAGATTTGCTAGAGAGCATATACTAACATCACATACCAAATTTGAACCGCATCATATGATATTTACTCCTTCAAGAGACACTGAAATTCAAATTTGCGGATCGCTTTATATGGGGAATATATATAATTATGGACCAAATTTTGAATGATTGTTAGAGGGTATATAGTAACATCGCGTACCAAATTTCAACCTGATCGGATGATATTTACTCTTCCAAGAGGCTCCGTAAATCAAATTATGCGATCGTTTTATAGGGTGGTGCTATAACAGGTTGGCTGATAAGTCCCCGGTCTGACACATAGATGGCGTCTCTAGTATTAAATGCATATTATTTTTATATAGTACCAACCTTCAAAAGATTCGTGTCAAAATTTGACGTCTGTAAGTCAATTAGTTTGTGAGATAGAGCGTCTTTTGTGAAGCAATTTTTGTTATTGTGAAAAAAAAATGGGAAAGAAGAAATTTCGTGTTTTGATAAAATACTGTTTTCTGAAGGGAAAAAATACGGTGGAAGCAAAAACTTGGCTTGATAATGAGTTTCCGGACTCTGCCACAGGGAAATCAACAATAATTGATTGGTATGCAAAATTCAAGCGTGGAGAAATCAGCACGGAGGACGGTGAACTCAGTGGACGCCCAAAAGCGGTGGTTACCGACAAAAACATCAAAAAAATCCACAAAATGATTTTGAATGACCGTAAAATGAAGTTGATCGAGATAGCAGAGGCCTTAAAGATATCAAAGGAACGTGTTGGTCATATCATTCATCAATATTTGGATATAAGGAAGCTCTGTGCAAAATGATTGCCGCACGAGCTCACATTTGACCAAAAACAACAACGTGTTGATGATTCTGAGCGGTGTTTGCAGCTGTTAACTCGTAATACACCCGAGTTTTTCCGTCGATATGTGACAATGGATGAAACATGGCTCCATCACTACACTCCTGAGTCCAATCGACAGTTGGCTGAGTGGACAGCGACCAGTGAACCGTCTCCGAAGCGTGGAAAGACTCAAAAGTCCGCTGGCAAAGTAATGGCCTCTGTTTTTTGGGATGCGCATGGAATAATTGTTATCGATTATCTTGAGAAGGGAAGAACCATCAACAGTGACTATTATATGGCATTATTGGAGCGTTTGAAGGTCGAAATCGCGGCAAAACGGCACCATATGAAGAAGAAAAAAGTGTTGTTCCACCAAGACAACGCACCGTGCCACAAGTCATTGAGAACGATGGCAAAAATTCATGAATTGGGCTTCGAATTTCTTCCCCACACACCGTATTCTCCAGATCTGGCCTCCAGCTACTTTTTCTTTTTCTCAGACCTCAAAAGGATGCTCGCAGGGAAAAAATTTGGCTGCAATGAAGAGGTGATCGCCGAAACTGAGGCCTATTTTGAGGCAAAACCGAAGGAGTTCTACCAAAATGGTATCAAAAAATTGGAAGGTCGTTATAATCGTTGTATCGCTCTTGAAGGGAACTATGTTGAATAATAAAAACGAATTTTGACAAAAAAATGTGTTTTTCTTTGTTAGACTGGGGACTTATCAGCCAACCTGTTATATAATTATGGGCTGACATGGACCAATTTCTGAATGATTGTTATAGAGCATAAACTAACATCTCGTACCAAATATCAACGTTAACGGATGAAATTTGCACTTCCAAAAGGCTCCGGAACAGACGGACGGACGGACATCGCTTGATCGACTCAAACTTTTACCACAACCTAGAATATATACACTTTATGGGGTCTAATATCAATATTTTGATGTGAATAACAAAGTTAGCAAGAAATCCAGTTTGTTGAAGATACTTCTCAATTTGGAATGGACTCTTCTCGAAGAAAACCATATTCGGTCACTTTTGTGCGAGCAAAACAACTCTTGGGCTCTTTCCAGTCCAACTTTTTTGTGGATCGCTGAGCTCTTGCACTTTTAATAAAATATGACCTTCACTTTTCGGATCATTTGTAGTGTTGTTACCGTTTAATTTTCTTCCTTACTGGTGACATTTCTGAGTGTTTCAAAGTTTCTCTAAGTGGATGCACCGTAATGTGGAATGCCTTCTGGACTTGTCTGTGTTGCTCTTTCCAGTCCAACTGTTTTTTATGCATCGTTGATCTCTTGCACTTTTAGGAACTTTAGTGCAAGCTCATTTTTCAATCGTGAAATCGGATGCAACACCTATCCAATTTCACGATATGTTCAGCTCACGACCAAAATTTTTACAACTGCGGCGTTGATTTGATCAAATCTGACCTTCACTTTTTGGATCATTTACAGTCTTGTTACAGTTTAATTTTTGTCCTTTCTGGTGACATTTCTGAGTGTTTTAAAGCTTCTCTAAGAGGTTTCACCGAGATGTGGAATGCCGTTTGGACTCGGCTATAAAAATGAGATCCCTTCTCATTAAGCTAAACATAGAATCGGGTAGCACTCAGTTATAAAAGAGAAATTCACCATTGCTGCATCGCAATGGACTGAATAGTCTAAGTGAATTTTAAATATAAGGTTGTCACCATACTTATACTAAGCGGAAGATAGTTTCAATAGATATCAGCCACACTGTATGATGCGCTGAAGATTATTTATTGCACAAAATACATGCGAGATCAGAAGTTGTATTAAGAGAACTAATGAAGATGAGGAAACGCGAAGCAATTATCGGGCGATTTTTCCGATCCATCTCCATAGACAAGTTCATCTCCAATTCCAAGTTTTGTTTACCCAATAGCACATTTACACAAAGGGTGGCATTTTTGTTTTTCTTAAATTGATCGACTAGGACCAACAATTAGTCCAGTCCATTGAATATTAATCATGATTTTCTTCGAACCACATCATGGGTCTATACAACATGTGCTCTCTAATGAATCCAAAACATTTTGTAATTTTACGAATTTTTAAGAAAGGTAAATGTGTCCATTTCATAAATTCATCTCATAAAATACAATATCACTCACACAAATTTTCGTTGATGACGATATATACAAAACAATTTACAGAATTTTTAGCACTCAAACAATGGGCTCCTAAAAATATGCTACATTTATCCTCATCATACATACATCAGAAAATTTTAACCTTCTGGCATTTTGTTACAAATTCCTTGCACATATTAATGGCCAACAAATTACACCACATAAATTTGCCCAAAACTTACTGACCCATAAGCATGATATTGTTTTCACATATTTTGTTTAGTCAGTGAGTTTACCTCTACAATTACAATATTTCAATTTCATTACTAGCAGTTTGTCATTTTCCTTTCGTTTTCTGCATGCACCCCTCTTGCTTGGTTTGCCGTGCCAAAATTAAATGAAATCGTCGGATGTTCGCTTATGCGTGAAAATGCATTACACATAGTTTCATCTCACATTTCTCACTGTTCTCACTTCTACTCTACTCGTCACTATATCCTTTTTTTCGTGCTGGTGTAGAATGTGCCATAGAACTTTTTGTTATTTTCGTGGTTGTAAAATATCTCCCAAAAATTGCGGTACTCCAAGCCATCAGAAGGTGCCACAATGTTGCAGCAATGTTATTATCTGTTATCGTTGCCAAGTAGGTTAATAGCTTTGCTGATTCGTTCACTAGCTCAGATGTTCAGTCATTCACTCACTTCACTAAATGCGTTTATTGCATTAGCCAAAGGGTATAGATAAAGGAAACAAGAGATAGAGAGAGAGTGAGGAAGAACCACAACGATTTCCCTTAAATGGTCAACTTTTTTTATTAATTTTCTCATTTTGAAATGTGGAATAAACCAAGGAAGAACTATAATATGGAAGGAGATCATTAAATAGGCTTCAATAGAAATTAAATTAAAGTTAATATAAGATTTAAAAAAAAAGTTAAATGAAATGAAAGCGTTGAAAGCGTTTTTAAAATCCAGCGTCTCCAGTAGAATTATAGATCTTGAGTTGACAGCCCTGTTTTGCCGCCTGGACGGCATCTGATACTTCCACAAGGACTCCAAGTCTAAATCCATAGATTTTCCAAGTCTAAATCCATATGGTCTCGCGGACAGAACCCAAACTGTCCTGATATCCTCCTCAAGTCTCGGTTTGATGAGATCTTAGAATAGTTTCCAGGATCAGAACTCTCAGATACTGATGATACATTCCTTGTTGGCAACGCTGATGACTCAACGCAAACCATGATACACGCGAAAGTCTAGTTAGACACACATGGCATACGATCAGCCATGCAAAAGACCGGACTGTTGCAGCTAACGAGACGGCATTTGCCTCTAGCATAACGCAAGTTTTGGGGTAAACCGCATTAGTGATAGTAGTAACGATCCCAATAGACCTCCAGGCGATTGAGTTTCAAAAAAGATAAAAGTTTTCGAGGCAAAACTACAAAGAGCGACGGACTTGATACCGAACAGAGACCAGATAGCAGAATCAAGACAAAGGGTAGATGAACACACTGACTTATAACTGACATAGAGTTATAACGAGAGAGAAGACATGGGGAAGTAAAGCATTTTGTACATAGACGACATTGTAATCCCAACAAAGCAGTCAATCACCTACTTGGGACTAAGACTGGAATCGAATCTAACGTACTCTAAGCATATAGAATACGCAACAGAGAAAGCTGCTACGATAGCGTCGCAGGCTGATGACAAACATTGGAGGCCCTATTCCAAGCAGAAGAGGAATACTCATGGAGATGATAAACCGTGATCTCTGGATGTGAGATCTGGGCGCCGACTCTACAGAGAAAGACTGGAGCGAAAAAGCTGCTTTCAATATAGAGAACGGCAGCTCTGAAAACCACTTGACCATACCGCACGGTATCGGGAGAAGTCAATATCAATAGACCACAAGGCGATTGAGCGGCTAAAGGTTTTGGAAGCTAAACAACAAGGCGTGTCAGAGTTGATACCGAACACGACATGGTAATCCCAATCAAGTATTAGGACTCTTTTCGGGTAATTGGGACCCGAAAAGAGTCCTAATACTGGACTCGGAACTAAAAAAACTCGAAACTAATACTGGACTCGAATCTAACGTACTCCAAGCAGATAGAATACGCAACGGAGAAAGCTGCTACGATAACGTCGCGACTGAGAAGGCTGATGGCAAACATTGGAGGCCCTATTCCAAGCAGAAGACGAATACTCATGGAGATGACAAACCGTGATCTATGGTTGTGAGATCTGGGGGATGACTCTACAGAGAAGGGCAGCTCTGAAAACCACTTGACCATACCGCACGGTATCGGGGAAGTCACATTAGTGACAGCAGCAACAATACCAATAGACCACAAGGCGATTGAGCGGCTAAAGGTTTTCGAAGCTAAACAACAAGGCGTGTCAGAGTTAATACCGAACACGACATGGTAATCCCAATCAAGTATTAGGACTCTTTTCGGGTACTTGGGACTAAGGCTGGACTCGAAACTCGAAACGTACTCCGAGCAGATATAGTACGCAACGGAGAAATCTGCTACTTTAACGTCGCGACTGAGCAGGCTGATGACAAACATCGGAGACCCTCTTCAAAGCAGAAGAAGGATACTGATGGAAATGTCAAACTGTATACTCCTCTATGGATGTGAGATATAGGCATCGACTCTTCAGAGATTGACTAGAGCGAAAAAGCTGTTTTTAATACAGAGAACGGCAGCTGTGAGTATTACTTCAGCATAAAGGGTGATACGGTCAAAATTTGGTCAAGGGAAAACGCATGTAAATCGGTGAAATCGTTTATTTAAAAAATCAAATTAAATTTCTTTTTCAAGTTCAATTAGTATAAAATTCAGGAAAAATATTCAGTTAGGCTTTCGCTTTTCCAACTCCGAATTGCCGGACCTCACGCTTGACACCTGCCATCATATTTTGTACAGCCACCTTGTCCACCTTATTCGCCGCAGAAAGCCAGTTTGCCTTGAACTGCTGCTCGTCCTTAGCAGTTTGTTTGGTCTTCTTTAGGTTCCGCTTGACAATAGCCCAGTATTTCTCAATTGGGCGGAGCTCTGGCGTGTTGGGAGGGTTCTTGTCCTTGGGAACCACCTGCACGTTGTTGGCGGCGTACCACTCCATGGCCTTTTTACCGTAATGGCAAGATGCCAAATCCGGCCAAAACAGTACGGAACAACCGTGTTTCTTCAGGAAAGGCAGCAGACGTTTATTCAAACACTCTTTGACGTAAATTTCTTGGTTGACAGTCCCGGAAGCTATGAAAATGCTGCTTTTCAAGCCACAGGTACATATGGCTTGCCAAACCAGATATTTCTTTGCGAAATTTGACAGTTTTATGTGCTTGAAAATATCTGCTACCTTTCCCCTTCCTTTTGCCGTATAAAACTCCTGTCCCGGAAGCTGCTTTTAGTCGGCTTTGACGTAGGTTTCGTCGTCCATTACCACGCAGTCAAACTTCGTCAGCATCGTCGTGTACAGCCTCCGGGATCGCGCTTTGGCCGTCGTATTTTGTTTATCATCGCGATTTGGAGTCACTACCTTCTTGTAAGTCGATAGTCCGGCTCGTTTTTTGGCTCGATGCATGGTTGTAGACGATACACCCAGCTTATTTGCGGCATCTCGGAGAGAGAGGTTAGGGTTTCACTACCGGCAACTCTCTTTGTCGTCTCAGCGGCTTCCGGTTTTCGATTTCCCCCCGATCCGCGATGCGCGAGCAAAATTTTGATACGCTCCTCTTCTTGCTTGGACGGCATTTTGACAACTGAAGAGTGAATTCCAAAATCAAAATAGGAACAACATTCTACACACACACACCTTCAAAATGAGGGGTGTGTTTAAATGCAAAATTGAAAGAAATACGTCAAGTTTATATTGACCAAATTTTGACCGTATCGCCCTTTACCGCATGGTATCGGGGGAAGCTGCATTAGTGATAGCAGGAATGATCCCAATAGACCTCCAGGCGATTGAGCGGCAAAAAGTTTTTGAGGCTAAACAACAAGGCGCGACAGAATTGGTACCGAACATTCAGCAAGAGACCAGATGGCTGGAACGAAGGAGGAACGAGACAAAGGGTACATGGACATACCGATTTAAAACTGACATAGAGTTATGGCGAGACACAACGGCCGAGTACGTATTATATTACTCAAAAATTCTCTGGCCACGGATACTCAGAAAAGAGTTCGCGTATGATGCCGAACATTCATTATTTAGATGTAGCCAGTAAGCAGAACCACGGACAGAGCTAGAAGATGAAATTGGACATGATTCTCTGAGAAATATAATCCATAAAATGGTACAGAGTAAGAGGAACTGGGAGGCCCTAGGACGATTTGTGGAACACGATCTCCGCATAAAAAAGATCGACATAATGCGAACTAGGTGGTCATGGCAACGGAGAAAGCAGACTGATGGCAAGCATCGGAGGTCCTCTTCCAAGCAGAAGAAGGATATTCATGGAAATGACGAACAATATACTCCTCTATGGATGTGAAATCTGGGCGTCGAATCTACATAGATGGACTAGAGCGAAAAATCTGTTTTTAATACAGAGAACGGCAGCTCTGAGAAATAAGTCAGCATACCGCACGGTATCGCGGGAAGCCGTGTAAGTGATAGCAGGAATGATCCCAATAGACCTCCAGGCGATTGAGCGGCGAAAGATTTTCGAAGCTAAAGAACAAGGCACGACGTACTTGATACCGAACTTTCAACAAGAGACCAGATGGTAGGAACGAGGCAAAGGGAATATGTGACACATTGACTTCTAACTAACATAAAGTTATGGCGAGAGATTAGATATGGGGAAGTAACGTATTACATGACTCAGATGCTCTCTGGTCACGAATACTTTCGGATGATGCCGAACATAAATTCTCTAGATGTAACCGGTGGGAAGAATGGCTAATAGCGCTAGAAGTTGAAATTGGAGAAGACTCTCTACGAGAAATATAATCCTTAAGATGGTACTGAATGAGAGGAACTGAGAGGCCATAGGGCGGTTTGTGGAATACATTCTCCGCATAAAAAAGATTGACATAATTCGGACTAGAAGGAGATGGTAATGGATCACGTGAGGTCCCCAGCGAAGTAATGCGAACATAAATTCTCTAGATGTAACCGGTGGGCAGAATGGCTAACAGCGCTAGAAGTTGAAATTGGACAGGGCTCTCTTCGAGAAATATAATCCTTAAGATAATACAGATTGAGAGGAACTGGTAGGTCATAGGGCTGTTTGTGGAATACATTTTCCGCATAAAAAAGATTGACATTATTCGGACTAGAAGGAGATGGTCATGGATTACGTGAGGTCTCCAGCGAAGTAAGGATTCCAGGTGGTAATCATAACCCGAGGGAAGAAGGATAGAGCTTTAACCGGTAATCAATTCCAGTTGCTTATATTTATCCCTCCTTTTTTGCCTTGGTTTGTCGAAGATTTCTCATTTAAATTTTTAAATTCTATTTTTCATTAGCATGTCAAGCACGACAAACTCATTTCTTTTGGCAAATACATTCATCTAACCATTTTAAATAGAAGACAATATTTTCATTCTTGTTGTGTTCTTCTTTAAAGATTTTTGTATTTGGAAACTGACAGATTCTTTAGACTATTTCACTTGATCCTAAGCCGATGAGAAATTACAAATGCTTGTAATGATAATTGGATACACATGACTGCGCCGAAAAAATGAAAAGACCTGTCCAGCTAAGAACATCATACAGTCAGCCAAGATTTCTATCTATAAGGAATAGTAAAACATAACCACACATTTGTTGATCATTGTCATGATGCTTAAAATCTCACAAATATGGCCTGTACTTAAAATCAAGTCTGTCACTCACTGTCATCTACTGAAGCTATGAAACGATTATGTATTCTGTTTGGATCTTAAAGTAGATGGCTATGACAAAGCATATATTTTTGGGAATAGCATGAATATGAGTTGAGAATATTTTGCAATGGGAAGTTGAAAAAGGAAATCGGTGGAATTCATTGTAAACATGTTCAATATATGAAGGTTCTAAAAGGATTTGAATATTTTACAAAACGAGGGAATATATTGGTCCATTATCTGATCGCAAATTGGTAATTAGAAATTTCAGATTTTTCATGCTAGTTTGATATCCAATAAAGCGATTAACGTCAAAATGAATGATTTTGTTTAAAAATAATTATTATTCGAGTTTTATTGACAAAGAAGACTGACGAACTATACATGAATTGAATCATTGTAAAGAAAACACCAGATTGCAATCAATACACGCCCGACCGTAACATTGAGTATAGATCTGACTGAGCGCTACATAATGGAAAAAGGATTTGTGAATTATCCCCTTAATAATCTGAGATTTTCACTCGTCTTTAGTATTTTCGTTGGTCCCCTGCCAAGCCATTTTATGTAGGGAAGAGACGTCAACCCAAAGCTACGGTACAACTTCTCAAGTGCCTGGCGCACGAATAGTATGGAGAGAACGGACCTTATTGGACGAACGGGTTTAAGGGTAAATCGAAAATGCAACGGTAACTGCAGATATAAGAGTCGCGACTAAGGTTTTGGGAGCCATTGTGACGCACTAGTTAGCTTGTCCGTCTTGCATCACTTCTCAATACCAGTTCCGTTGATATAAAAGTTGACAATATATATGTGTTAAACATTATATAAGGAAACATGAAGAGCTTATCGGTTAGACTTGGTAACACGTTGCAATTCATCCTTCTTAATCGCATAGGAGTTCTAAGGACCCTTAGCAGTGTTGATCAATTCATCGGCCAAGCATTCGACAATGCTCTTGATGTTTTTTAAAGCGGCTTCACTGGCACCGGTGCACAATTACCATAAAGCTTAGTTGACACGACGAAATGGAGATACATCAACGGCTTGTCCGTGGACAGTACCTGCACAACCGGTACCGGTTGAATCTTCACGAGGATCAGAGTTGATGATGACGCTGACAAGGATTTGCAAAGGATTTTCGTCAGTCAACTAATAAATTGTTCTAAAAGTGTGCTTAACAACACGCAGACTTTGAATTGCATGTCATTGTTGCGTCCCTTTTATCATGAAGGAACAGGTCAAGCGTTCTACGATTGGGTATTGAGCCTTGCGGAAACGTTTGGCAGCATAACGACCAACAGAGTGGGTCAAATAGTGAACAAATTTCTCCTTTACGGTAATGTATCTTGCAATGAGATATCGTTGACGCTCATGTTATTACAGGACCAGCGATCGAAAAATTTGATTTCAAGCAATTGGTTTCCTAAAGGGTCTCAAAACCCCTGGTTACAATTGGAGGTTGCTCCTCGAAAGTCTCGGTCACGTTTTCAGTGGCTTCAGCCATCATTTGCTCATTAAGAAAAATTATCCTCGATGCAAACAGCATTGGTGTTAGCCAGATAAAATAGTTGTATTTTTTACCACAAGAAAGATAACAATCGGACTAGTACCTGCAACTGATGCGTCTTTGCTGTAGCAGGTGTAATATGCAGACGATGTGGCTCTAGCAGTCAGGGGAAAATTCTCATCCCGAATTAGAGATATTATACAGAGAGCCCTCCGGATAACTGAGAAATAGAGGAAGGATAATGGTTTAGGGGTAAATCCTGCAAAGACAAAACTAGTAACGTACTGCAAAGAACGGAAAATTTCTATGGTTAATCCCATCTCCGTAGGTGGTATTGAAATTCCCTTTGGTGAATGTAGCACACATCCCCCTGGAAATAAACGTTATATAGATTTCTACACTGATGGCTCCAAATTGAATGGGCAAATAGGTTTCAGAGTTTATTTTAAACACCTGGAATAATATCCTTGGACTCTGTGTTCCTTAACTCGAAAACGGCTACCGACTGTCGCAAATCTCTCAACGAGATGGCTGAGCAGTACAATATTCCCCTAATATGGGTGCCAGGCCATATGAACATACCGGAGGACTGCGAAGCGGATGAGTTAGCAAGGCTAGGAACTACATTACGAGTACATATTCCAAGGGAACTAGAATCTGTTGGTATGCCTCTGGCTACCTGCACTCCTGATATCTGCTATAACGGGTTGCTGCCTGATAGGCGATTTTGCAAATACTATTGGCGTGAAGTATAATGAATACTGTATGAGCTGTAATGATGCGGAGGAAACGGAATCAATTAAACACTTCTTGTGTGAATGTCCTCCATTTTGTGTAAGGCGAACTTTAGGGCCATACAGCTTTAGATTACTGGCGGACCTGGAAAATGTTAACTTAAGCAGTCTGCTAGTGTTTTTGGAACAATCTGGTTGGTTCAACAGAAGAAAGTAATCGAGTAGGTTCAGCACTTAAAACTAGAATTGTCCATATGCCTGAAAATAAATCTGTTTGCCTCTTTAGCCTCCGCCATTATTATATATTGTACACCGATCAATTTCCTGTTAAAGCACGATAAACTATTGTGTATTTCATATGATATGTAGAAGAGGAAACGTTGATATGATATCTTATTTGATGTATGATTTTTCTTGAGAACTCTTATGTCTAATGCTTCAGTGTAAGTTTTTACAACAGATTCCTTCAACCATTTACGATTTCAACATGGTATTACCATTCGACCTTGAAATTCATCACATACAAAATAGCTTTTAAGCTAAGAGAAAACTCTTAATTAAGCAGTATACATAAGTGCATTGATGGTACTTGTAAGATTAAACTTCACATACACCGAAGAGTACAAATTACGAAGGAAATAGATGAAAAGTCTTCTTCAGAGGTTAAAGCGAGAATTCCTAACATGAAGAGCCCTCCACAATCAGGACACGTGTCATCAAAAAGGATACTAAAATTACCAAAATTAATGCAACCATTTGATGTTCTCAGAGGTATTCACGGTTGAGATACAGCAATAGCATAAGTATCTTTTAATTAGTGGAACAAATATCGTCTCAAAGAAATCATATGAAATGGAAAAAATGAAAACAATCTTAATAACTGTGGGAAAAATGAAACCTGTTGTAATAGTCTTTTGTATTTAATACGATCAGTGAGAAAGCATGTGTATTTATTTTGGGTATAAATTCTAGCAACTTCAATTTATACAAGGAATTGTCAGGGACAATTTTAATATCCTAACCCAAATTGTGGTTAGAGCATAATAACTATGATCTGGCAAAAAAAATGTCCTTACCCCACAAAATATATACCGATCGACTCAGAATCACCTCCTGAGTCGATCTAGACCTTTGTGTCCGTCCGTCCATGTATTTGTTGTTTGCAAGAATTCCTGTCGCATTTATTAACCGATTTTGATGAAAATTTTGTCCAAATGTTATTTCTATTGGAATTTTTCTCACCATTTTATTTCTATTGAAAAATTTCTCGCAATTCTATTTCTATAGAAAATTTTCTCACCATTTTATTTCTATTGATTTTTTTCAAAATTTAATTGCTAAAGAAAATTTAATTACCCCTTAGCTTGGAGAGGAGCATTTTGCAAAATCTACCAAAACATCAAGAATTCTACCAATCTAACAAACAGTAAAAAATCTAAGATTTTTGGCAGAATTTTACCAACTGTAGCAACCGTGCTCGCAAACCTAATTCAATGATACCCACATAAATGTTTATATATACTCTTTTTTAATAAATTTTATTTTTACAGATTTTTTTTTTAATTTTATTTCTGTAGAAAATTTTGTTAAAATTTTATTTCTATAGAAAATTTTATTTGTATTGAAAAATTTTTCAAATCTTATTTCTATAGAAAATTTTGTCAACATTTTATTTCTATCGAAAAGTTTGTCAAATTTTTTTTCTATAGAAAATTTTGTAAAAATTTTATTTCTATAGAAAATTTTGTAAAAATTTTATTTCTATAGAAAATTTTGTAACAAATTTTATTTCTATAGAAAATGTTGCCAAAATTTTATTTCTGTAGAAAATGTTGTTAAAATTTTATTTCTAAGAAAATTTTTGTCAAAATTTTATTAATGTTGTTTTTTGATTTCAGCTTAAAACCATACATTGACTAAACTACAAGTGTAGGAAAAGAAAGTTTGTCAAATTTATTTGGGCAAAGTCCTATAGACTGCAAGATGGTTGGATGGACGCACGTTTCGGAATTACCACATTCCTCATCAGCATCCTCTACTTGCAGCAAAACTATCAACCAATTATCAGAATAAATTCAGGCAGTTCATTAAACCCAACAATAAACCACACTTGAACCTTCCGAAAAAAGGTTTTACATTGATAGCCGGCTTATGCCGAAATAAATTCGTACAAACATCTCACTCTTCCTTTGCCACCGTCAAATCGTCGATTTGAGTGAAGTTGGCTGGGTTTCATTTTGAGCGTGCTTCCTCTTCTTTCCTCCATTCGTTTTGTTTTGTTATTGTTGGTTTTTGTTCTTTAATCATTGTTGTTGTTTTTTTTTTTTGATTTCAGCTTAAAACCATACATTGACTAAACTACAAGTGTAGCTTAACCAACACAGGAAAAGAATGTTTGTTTCTATTTGTTGTTTCTATATAAAATTTTGTCAAAATTTTATTTCTATAGAAAATTTTATCAAAGTTTTTTTCTATAGAAAAATTTTTCAAATCTTCATTTCTATAGTAAATTTTGTCAAACATTATGTCTATAGAAAATTTTGTCAACATTTTATTTCTATAGAAAATTTTGTCAAATTTTTATTTCTATAGAAAATTTTGTAAAAATTTTATATCTACAGAAATTTTTGTCAAATTTTATTTCTATAGAAAATTTTGTCAAATTTTTCTTTCTATAGAAAATTTTGTCACAATTTTATTTCTATAGAAAATGTTATCAAAATTTTATTTCTATAGAAAATTTTGTCAAAATTTTATTTCCGTAGAAAATTTTGTCAGATTTTATTTCTATAGAAAATTTTGTCAACATTTTATTTCTATAGAAAACTTTGTTAAAATTTTATTTCTGTAGAAAATTTTGTTAAAATTTTATTTCTATAGAAAATTTTATTTCTATCGAAAATTTTGTAAAATTTTATGTCTATAGAAAATTTTATTTCTATAGAAAATTTTGTCAAAATTTTATTTTTATAGAAAATTTTGTCAAAATTTTATTTCTATTGAAAAAATTTTCAAGTCTTCATTCCTATAGAAAATTTTGTCAAACTTTATGTCTATAGAAAATTTTGTCAAAATTTTATTTCTATAGAAAATTTTATTTCTAAGAAAATTTTGTCAAAATTTTATTTCCATAGAAAATTTTGTCAACATTTTATTTCTATAGAAAATTTTGTCAACATTTTATTTCTATAGAAAATTTTGTGAAAATTTTATTTCTATAGAAAATTTTGTGAAAATTTTATTTCTATAGAAAATTTTATTTCTATTGAAAAATTTGTCAAATCTTCATTTCTATCGAAAATTTTGTCAAACTTTATGTATATAGAAAATTTTGTCAAAATTTTATTTCTATAGAAAATCTTATCAAAATTTTATTTCTATTGAAAAATTTTTCAAATCTTCATTTCTTCAGAAAATTTTCTCAAACTTTATGTCTATAGAAAATTTTATTTCTATAGAAAATTTTGTCAAAATTTTATTTTTATAGAAAATTTTGTCAAAATTTTATTTCTATAGAAAATTTTGTCAAAATTTTATTTCTGTAGAAAATTTTGTCAAATTTTATTTCTATAGAAAATTTTGTCAAAATTTTATTTCTATAGAAAACTTTGTTAAAATTTTATTTCTGCAGAAAATTTTGTTAAAATTTTATTTCTATAGAAAATTTTATTTCTATAGAAAATGTTGCCAAATTTTATTTATAAAAAAATTTTGTCAAAATTTAATTTCTGTAGAAAATTTTGCCAAATTTTATTTTTGTAGAAAATTTTGTCAAAATTTTATTTCTATAGAAAATTATGTCAAAATTTTATTTCTATAGAAAATTTTGTCAAACTTTATGTCTATAGAAAATGTTGTCAAAATTTTATTTCTATAGAAAATTTTGTCAAAATTTTATTTCTATAGAAAATTTTATTTCTAAGAAAATTTTGTCAAAATTTTATTTCTAAGAAAATTTTGTCAAAATTTTATTTCTATAGAAAATTTTGTCAACATTTTATTTCTATAGAAAATTTTGTCAACATTTTGTTTCTATAGAAAATTTTGTGAAAATTTTATTTCTATTGAAAAATTTGTCAAATCTTCATTTCTATAGAAAATTTTGTCAAACTTTATGTATATAGAATATTTTGTCAAAATTTTATTTCTATAGAAAATCTGATCAAAATTTTGTTTCTATTGAAAAATTTTTCAAATCTTCATTTCTTCAGAAAATTTTGTCAAACTTTATGTCTATAGAAAATTTTATTTCTATAGAAAATTTTGTTAAAATTTTATTTCTATAGAAAATTTTGTCAAAATTTTATTTCTATAGAAAATTTTGTCAAAATTTTATTTCTATAGAAAATTTTGTCAAAATTTTATTTCTATAGAAAATTTTATCAAAATTTTATGTCTATAGAACATTTTGTCAACATTTTATTTCTATAGAAAATTTTGTCATAATTTTATTTCTATAGAAAATTTTGTCAAAATTTTATTTCTAGAAAATTTTGTCAAAATTAGGTATGATATAGGCGGACTTTCTACTTAAATCACTTGTTTTCTCTTAATTATTATCGTGGGGATATATTCCAGTATTTTATTCTTTTCTATACCGTGGTAAAACAAGCCTATTGTATGTTACAGCATTTGCTATGACTTGTTCAAAAGAATGTCATCGGGACTTTACAACGAAATATTTGTGGAACACTCTCAATATGTTTCCTGGGTTAGTAAGACCAACATTAAATTTGCATCTACAAAGGGTCCACATTAAAGATGACTTTTACGATGTCATATTCCATTGAAATTTCGCATACATACTTACGACCCAAATAAATAAATAAACGTACCTGCAAAAGAAGAGAAAAACAAAACATAATTTAGTCGCTAAATCTTATTAATCAAGGAATTGTAGAGACAAGTTCAAATTTAAATACAAAACTTTATACAAATCCAAAAAAAATTACCTTATTTCAAAACTTTATGCAAATCCAAAAAAATAACCTTATTTCAAAACTTTATACAAATCCAAAAAAATTACCCTATTTCTAAACCATTTGAGTTTAACTGAGACATACAAAATTTCCAACAAGATTATTAAACACTTCCTGAAATTTTAAAACAAAGATTGCAATAGAAAATATTTCTATCTTAAATAAAGCAAAGGTAATAAATATTGGAAATTTTTAATTAATAAAAAAAAATAATCGAAAATAATTATTTTCTAAAAGTGATTATTCTCTTTTTATTCAATATCAATATCATTGGAATTTTAGTTAACCAAAATAATAATTTGCAATAACAAAATACATATACATATCATTCAATATTCATGTGTTGCATTGCATCGCAACCAATTATGGCAAGAACAATAAACAAACCATAATAAAAAGGATCTCCAGCGAATTTATGGAATGAAAATACCATTCAACACTAAGGGGAATAATTGAAGTGAGACTTTTTCCACAACATTTGATCATAAATGTGAATATTTATGGTTATGGCATAGTCATGCAATGCCCAAACGGAATGGAGAGAAAAATAGAGTGGAATTGTTTTGTTCAGACCGCATTGGCTATAGGGAATTTACTGATGAAGCTTTTAGAGGAAATAATACACACCCCAACCCAGCACAAAAACGAAAAACACAGCATCAATTACAATAATAAATACAAAAATATAGAAAGAAACAAACACATTCTCAACTACACTAAACAAAAATAATTCGTTCGTCACAAACGAAATTTTAGACCAACGAACATTGTTAGGAATTTTCTTTTCGAAGTATAAAAAAAAATTGATTTTTAAATTTGTTCGGCTTGAGGTCATAGAATCAATCGATTTTTATTTACTTTTACTTTTTGAAACTATGTTCTTTATTGAAATTTTTTGATATGATAATTTAATTTATGTTATGAATAAATTAAATAATTTATTGCCTTTTTATTGCAAAAAAAATAAAATTTTAATTGATTTCACTATAAATATCAACAGATTTTTTAATTGAACATACGATTTGATTTCAATTAAATTATTGGTTGTTGTTATCAATTTCGAAGCAATCTCAATGAAAACCATTTAATCAATTCAATTAACCCTCTAATGCCCAATCCCGCCTTTAGGCGGGCTTCATTTAATAAGGAAGCTTTTAGTACAACACACATTAAGACAACAAAAATGGGAAAAATAAAAAGAAAACTTATTTGAAACTATGCAAGAGGCTTTGCAGCATATACTGAATTTTACCGTATAAATTTTTCTTGTTTAGTTTTCTTGCTTTTGTGTCGTTAACATTGAAAATTTAATCTGCTGGCAAAAAATTGGGGCATTACAGGGTTAATTTCGTGATTGAATCACAACATTTTTTTTTCTGTGTACAGAGCAAACAGCCAGCCACAATTATCAGCCCAAAATATAAAGCTCAAAGTTCCTCCATTATTTTCGAAAATACATATGGAGTGTATTGGTAATAGTGGTGGTTCAGATAATGGTTTAATATTTACGGGTTGCTGCTAAATGAATATGTTTGTGTATGTGTGTTTTCTGGTCAGTGGAGGCTATAGCTATTTGGTTTGAATGATTGTGTGCAGGGATGCCAATTTTGTCGACTTATCGACAATTTTTTAAATTTTTACTCAAAAAAATTGAAAATGCCAAATTTCTGATTTTTGCCTCGAAAATTACCATATTAACTCCATTAGATATTTTTTAAGAAAATTTTTATTTTAGGAAATGAAAGGCAATCGTTTGAATCAGAGTATATGTTCAAACATTCTAAATTTTGAAGAATTTTTATAAAATTCTGAAATAAATTTGAAATGTTTTTGAAAAAAAAAAAAATCGGAAATTAAACGAGAGGACAACCAACGAATTTTTAGTCAAGTAAACCATAGCGACACTAACATTGAAATCTCGCTTGAGAGTGATTCATGGAAGCAGGGCTGTCAATTTTGCCGATTTTTTAAAATTCTGAAATAAATTTGAAATATTTTTGAAAAAAAAAATTCGGAAATAAAACTGGAGGACAACAAACGAATTTTTAGCCAAGTAAACAATAGCGAAACTTACATTTAAATCTCGCTTGAGAGTGATTCATTGGAAGCAGGGCTGTCAATTTTGCCGATTTTTTACTCAAAAAAAAGGAAATGCCTATTTTCTGGCTTTTGGCTCAAAAATGACGATTTTAGCTCCTTTCGTATACCCAGAATTTGCGATAAGTATCACAAAACAAAAGGGAGCTGGAGACAGGCTACATTTGTCACTTTTCACATAGAAAAATTTTAGAGATATTTTCCCAGTAAAACGTAGTACATTGCATTGCCCAATTAAACTTTTTAAATTTTGTAAAATATTGAAATAAATTTGAAAAATGTTTATGTTAGCCTGATATCATTGCAACTCGCATCGTGTACCCAAGGATTTGTGTTAATTATCACAAAACAAAAAACCAACAAAAGGGACCTGGAAAGAGACTACATTTGACACCTTTCAGATAGAGAAATTTTAGAGATATTTTTCCCAGTAAAACGTCCCAGCAAAAAAAGAGCTTTCAAAAAAGTAGTTTGGATCCCCAATCTGTGATCCGGAAGTAGTGTAAACTTGGATCATCTCCAATGAATTTTACATAGGCCTGTCATAGGACGGAAGTACTCCCTTTTTGGATCCTTTGCATTGCTTTAGAAGTTGTGCCCTGGAAGTTAATTTTAATGAAGAAATTTAAAAAGCGAAAAAAAATTACCAGATTCACTTTTTTCATCAATATGTTTTATTACACAATTAGTTTCCTATTATCTAATTTTTACAATTTGAAAAACTTTTTCGCTCCGACCAGGGGTTGAACCTGAGTTTGCTGGCACCATAACAGAACGCCTTAGCACACTCAGCCACAAACGCCATTGAACATAAAGCGTCGAAAGGTCAATTCAAATCGCGCGCGCGATTTTATTCAAGTACCCATCAGCAGCACGTCGATCATCTCATATCTTTCCAATTTTAATGTTTAGAACAAGATAATAAACTGAAAGTCGCTAGGATTTGAGGACGAACTGAATGTGATGAATTTAACAACGACCGAAAAAGGGACATCAATAAAACAATAGCATCTCCATCATCCATATTTCATTCATTCATTATTTCAGTTACTGGATTGGAACACAAAGAGACTGTATGCCACATCGGCTTCCATTAATAGTGGTTTGCTAAAATATCTTTTCCGGCAGACTTTCGCACATTTAGTATTCACCCATATGTTCTGATTTGGCAAGTTCTTGGGGACTTTGTGGAGCGTTTTGCACCATTTTCTCCTTAATTTTCTTATAGACCACGAGATCTGCACTGTCTTTCTAGTTACGGCATTTTGAATTAAATACCGTACGTATTTAGTTAACCAAAATTGGGGATAAAAACTACTTCATTTAGGACAGTTTTTGATTTGTATTCCGACATTATTTTCCCCATAAAATATTGGGCGTTTTGACCGCCCATTTTTTGGGACATATGACCGCGATAAGGGAGGACATAAAGCCCAAACTAAAATTGGGCGATATGACCGCCCCATTGGAGGTCATAACGCCCAAAAATCATTTTGGGCGAAATGTCCGTTGGGAGATATGTCCGGTCGCCGTCCAAAAGGACTGCATCGGAAGTGGAAAAAAATTATTGGGGGATCCCACGATGCGCTTTAGAAGAATAGTTTATGAACATGTCCAAAAGGACTGCATCGGAAGTTGAAAAAACTCGATGGGAGATTCTGGGATGGGCTTTAAAAGAAATGTTTGTGGAACAATTTCCAATTTTTTTTTGCTGGGGTAGTATACGTTACATTACGTTAGAATTAAACTTTTTGTAATTTTATAAATATTTTTACACACAAAAAAAATTCTTATTCAATCACGAAATTAATGGATCCAATGAATTTTTTAATTGAAATGTCTTCAATGGCAGAAATGATAGTATCAATTAAAAAACAAGTATATACGGCCGTAAGTTCGGCCAAGCCGAATCTTATGTACCCTCCACCATGGATTGCATAGAAACTTCTACGAAAGACTGTCATCCACAATCGAATTACACGGGTTGTGGTATCTTAAAACTTCTTAAATTGTGAATTAGTCCATACGTGGTATATATTAGATAAAACAGGTATGTATAGGTAAGTCTACAAATAATTACGAATCGATATGGACTTTTGCACGGTACGTAGAAAGCCAGAATTGAAATACGGGGGTCACTTATATGGGGGCTATATACAATTATGAACTTGATAAGGACCAATTTTTGTGTGGGATCGATTTATCTGAGGGCTATATATAACTATAGACCGATATGGACCTAGTTAGACATGGTTGTTAACGGCCATATACTAGCACAATGTACCAAATTTTCCACTGACTCGGATGGAATTTGCTCCTCCAAAAGGCTCCAAAACCAAATCTCGGGATCGGTTTATATAGGGGCTATATATGATTATGGACTGATATGGACCACTTTTGGCATGGTTGTTAAATATCATATACTACCACCACGTACCAAATTTCAACCAGGTCGGATGAATTTTGCTTCTCCGAAAGGCACCGGGGGTCAAATCTGGGGATCGGTTTATAATGGGGCTATATATAATTATGGACTGATATGAACCAATTCCTGCATGGTTGTTGGATACCATATACTAACATCACGTACCAAATTTCAACCGAATGGGAACCAAGGGGCTCTGGAGGTCAAATCTAGGGATGGGTTTATATGGGGCCTATATATAATTATGGACCAATATGGATCAATTCCTGTATGGTTGTTAGAGACCATATACTAATACCACGTACCAAATTGCAACCGAATCGGATGAATTTTGCTCACTCACGAGGCTCCGGAGGTCAAATCTGGGGATCGGTTTATATGGGGGCTACATATATTTATGGACCGATGTGGATCAATTTTTCCATGGTTGTTAGAGACCACATACTAACGCCATGTTCCAAATTTCAGCCGGATCGGATGAAATTTGCTTCTCTTAGAGGCTCCGCAAGCCAAATCCGGTGATCGGTTTATATGGGGGCTATATTATGGAGCGATGTGGACCAACTTTTGCATGGTTGTTAGAGACCATATACTAACACCATGTACCAAGTTTCAGCCGGATCGGATAAAATTTGCTTCTCTTAGAGCAATCGCAAGCAAAATTTGGGGGTCCGTAAAAAGTAACGTAAAAGTGGACCGATATGGCCCATTTGCAATACCATCTGACCTACATCAATGACAACTACTTGTGCCAAGTTTCAAGTCGATAGCTTGTTTCGTTCGAAAGTTAGAGTGATTGCAACAGACGGACGGACGGACATGCTCAGATCGACTCAGAATTTCACCACGACCCAGAATATATACTTTATGGGGTCTTAGAGCAATATTTCGATGTGTTACAAACGGAATGACAAAGTTAATATACCCCCACCGTTGTGCAATGGTTAGCATGCCCGCCTTGCATACACAAGGTCGTGGGTTCGATTCCTTCTACAACCGAACACCAAAAAGTTTTTCAGCGGTGGATTATCCCACCTCAGTAATGCTGGTGACATTTCTCAGGGTTTCAAAGCTTCTCTAAGTGGTTGCACTGGAACAGCGTTGCCAATTTAGCTTTTTTCCCGCTAGATTTGGCTTTTTTTGAAGACGTTTAGCGGGAAAAAAATGCATTTAGCTTTTAGCTTTTTTTCTGGCTTTTTTTCATGACCCTTTTAGCTATTTTTGGCTTTTTTTATTTTCGACATGTTTCTATTGAAATATGGATAAATCGGCGTTTTTATCTAAGCCTTGCTTCAAGTATAAGGGTTTCCACATATTTCAAAGCTCAGTTGAAACATTAATAATGAGTCCAGCCATTATGCGGGCATTTTTGTAGCAAATACACCTTGTTGTAAAGTTTTTTCATTATGTACATAAAAGTTATCGTAAACTTTAAATCTACTATTACCATACAAATTTGTTAGATAAACGTCAGTAAATTATTGGGAATATTATCATTTGACTCGTTTATGCTTTTTATGTTATTATAATATTCTAAAGTTATTACGATATTACTAAATTAAAATAGTAGATGTGAATAGCTTTGTGCACTGAAAAAATATTGTCGTCTCCTTAAAATACGAACGCGAATTTTGGTTATAATAGCATTTGTGAATTTCTTTTATATAAACTGTTTTCCTTGTCCAAAAGACGATAAAGTCGTTTTGTCCTTATAATTAAGTGATTCAACTTAAAAATGGGTATGTTTTCATGAAAGAAGGAAGAATTAATGAAATAGTCTTTAAATGTGAGGAGTTTTTGCATCTTAACCACAAACCAAAATAGTGTTCAAAAATAGAAGATGTTTTTCAACACTTTATTTTAAAAACGTATATATACAATAATTTCTACTTGAAGTCGAGTCTGAATTTGGAAATTTAAGTTGGCGTTAGCACGTTTTTAAAGCACTTTCATAGCTCATGAAGAAAAGGAAAATGTTTTTACTGGGAAATGTAAACTATAGGTATTTTCTACAATTTAAATAAAAGTAATGTATTTCGAATTTTTCACAATTTCAAATCCAAACTAAAATTTTATTTAAAAAAATGACAAATCATTTTTTTACCAAATCCAAAGCATGCTTAGATCATTTAATATTTTAAAATAACAAGTAAATAAAAAAGAGGTGTTGGGAAGGTAGCTCCCACAAAACGAAGGACTTCCAGTAAAAAATTTGTGATAGTAATCAAAATGTATCGAATACGCAAACAGAGCTAATATGCCTTAGATATTGTTACAGTCTCACAGAAGTGGAATTAAAATGAAAATAATATGCATTGTAAGTGAAATAAAGCCTTTAAGTTTGTTAAATTTCAATCAAAAATGTGACTTTTGATACAAAAAAATTTAGCTTTTTTTCTAGCTATTTTTTAGAATTTTTTAGCTTTTTTTAGCTATTTTTTTGGGCAAATCTAGCGGTTTTTGGTGAAACAATTCTGGCAACGCTGCACTGGAATGTGGAACGCCGTTCGGACCCGGCTATAAAAAGGAGGTGCGTTGTCATTGAGCTTAACATGGAATCGGGCAGCACTCAGTGATAAGAGAGAAGTTCACCACTGTGGTATCACAATGGACTGAATAGTCTAAGTGAGCCTGATACATCGGGCTGCCACATAACCTAACCTAACCTAATATACCCCCATCCTATGGTGGAGGGTATAATTAATTGACAGTCAATTAAAAAATTAATTGATCCAATTAAAAAACTAATTGATACTATTAATTTGTGTGATTGATTTTTGTTTCAATTAAAAAATTTCTTGTATCAATTAAATTTTTAATTGAATATTTTTTAAAACTCAATTAAGATTTTAATTGGAAAAATTTTTGCAATATTATTTTTTTCGGTGTGTGTTAGTCTGATATCATTCCTGGCGGAGTTTTCGTCCAAATTAATTAGTTTACATATTATTAAAAATTTTATACGAATTTAAGTTATTGAATTAGTATAGATCTGGCGGGGAAGATGATTTATTTTTGGCCTTATATGCTAAAAAAATTTTTCAGAAATAAAACGTCGGAACTAAACAAAACAAAAATTAGAAGCTTATTAGAGAATGACTCAATGAAAGGAATACTTTATTCAAAAGATTACCTATAACTAAATAACTCAAGATCTTTTCTTCAGTGTTACAATACAAAATTTCAGGAGGGCTTGAGGACACTTCCCGAAGATAAATTTAAAGATTTCACCTATGAGGACTATATCAGATTATGGATGTATAAGAACCATTTTTGTTTGAGTTTTAGTGGAATCATTAACATCTATTGTAAGTGTGCAAGAAAATTATAAAATAACGTCATGATTTGAAATCTTAAATATGTAGAAGTAAAATCTGGAAATTTTACATTGAGTTTCAAGCAATTTTCATGATCAGTGCGACTTCTACATCCTCAAGAAGTGAAATCAGTCTATATGGAGGCATTACCAAATGGACCAATAAAAACTTAATCCGATACACTTTTTTGTGAGCCTAAAATACCAGAATATTTACAATTTCAGGCAAATCGGATAAAAACTACGGTTTCTAGAAACCCAAGGAGTTAAATCGGGAGATCGTTCTTATGGGGGCTATACTAAATATGGACCAATACTCACCGTTTTCGGCACACCTCTTTATGACCCGAAAATACCTCTAGATTTCCAATTTCAGGCAAATTGGATAAAAACTTCGTATTCTAGAAGCCTAAGAAGTAAAATCGGGATATCGGTCTATATGGGGGCTATACCAAAGCATGAACCGATATTCACCATCTGTGGCACACCTCTTTATGGACCTAAAATACCCATAAATTTCCAATTTCAGGCAAATTGTATATAAACTACGTATTCTATAAACCCAAGATGTAAAATCGGGAGATCGGTCTATATGGGGGCTATACCAAAACATGGAACGATACGGACCATTTTCGGCAAACCTTTTGATGGTCCTCAAGTACCTCTAGATTTTCAATTTCAGGCAAATTGGATAAAAACTACGGTTTCTATAAGCCCAAGACCCCAAATCGGGAGGTCGGTTTATATAGGGACCATACCAAAACATGGGCCGATGCTCACCATTTTTGGCACACCTCTTTACGGTTCTAAAGTACCTCTCGATTTCCAATTTCAGGTAAATTGGATAAAAACTGCGGTTTCTATAAGCCCAAGAAGTAAAATCGGGAGATCGGCCTATATGGGGGCTATACCAAAATATGGACCGATACTCACAATTTTTGGCACACGTATTTGTGGTCCTACAATACCTCTATATTTCCAGTTTCAGGTAAATTGGATAAAAACTGCGGTATCTATAAGCCAAAGAAGTAAAATCAGGAGATCGGTCTATATGGGGGCTATACCAAAACATGGACCGATACTCACCAAACCTTTAGAATTCAAATTTAAGGACAATTGGATAAAAACTACGATTTCTATAAGCCCAGGAGCCCAAATCGGGAGGTCGGTTTATATGGGGACTATATAAAAACCTGGACCGATATAGCCCATCTTCGAACTTGACCTGCCTGCAGACAAAAGAGTTTGTGCAAAATTTCAGCACGATTGCTTCATTATTGAAGACTTTAGGGTGATTACAACAGACAGACAGATAGCCAGACAGACAGAGATACAGACAGACGGACATGGTTAAATCGTCTTAGAATTTCTCCCTGATCAAGAATATATACTTTATATAGTCGGAAATCGATATTTCGATGTGTTACAAACGGAATGACAAACTTATGATACCCCCGTCACCATTCTATGGTGGTGGGTATAAAAAAGGAGAACTGCCTCACAATGGAATTTGATAGTATGAACTAACACGAAAATTTTTAAATATATTGAATTTATAGAAAATTATGACAAAATTTTATTTCAATAGAAAATTTTGTTAAAATTTTTAACTTCTATACAAATTTTTGTCAAAATGTTTACTTTTATAGAAAATGTTGTTAAAATTTAAATTCTATTAAAAATTTTGCCAAGATTTTAATTTCTATAGAAATTTTTCTCAAAATTTTAGTTCTATAGAAAATTTTCTCAAAATTTTAGTTCCATAGAAAATGTTCTCAACATTTTATTTATATAGAAAATTGAAGTAACTCTTAGTTGGAGAGGAATATTTTGCAAAATCTAACAACACTTCAAGAATTCTACCAATCTCACAAACGCTAAAAAATCTACAATTTTTTGTAGAATTCTACCAACTATGGCAACTGTGAGTAAAAATACATACAGACATAACTATATAATAAATCATAAAAAAAGTTTTTTTTTTTTTTGTTTTTCATTTTAAATAAATACCTTTCTAACCAAAAAATATGTATTAATTTAATATTATTTAGTTTGCAAAATCTTTTGTCGACTTTTGATATGCAAGTACCGATTATGACGTTTTTTTTTCTGAAAGGAGTGAAGATTTTTCTTGAAATTGTATTGGCAGCCCTGATTGTGTGGTTCTACGTTGTTTTTCGCTCTCTTTCTCTCTCTCACACACACACTTTCTCCCTAACATATACCAGCGTGTGGGGCTTTTTATTGTGGTTTATTGTATTGCTACTACAACTCAAGCCATTCTTGACCATTTGGGTGTGTCATCATCACCACGCCATTGCCATCGCCATCATGTTTCGCCCTGTCGTCACAGTCACTTCTAAACCAGAAAGATGTGTCATATTTTATATTTATGTTCATGTTCAACGACGAGTGAATGCGTAACAAATATTCAATGTCCTCCCATTGATACTGCCTCTCTTTTTTCCGATTGTGTGTTGTGTATTTCTCAGTGAATGCATTCAATGGGTTTGTGTGTGTGCGTGTGTGTGGCGATGCGAGAGGTTTGTCCTGTTATTATCATTGTTATACAAATGTTTTATTACAAAACTCGGTTGGTGTTGGATTTTTGTTTGGGGGTTTTGTTGTTGTCTTCCATATCAAGGCATCCATGGTGAAGCTTTCGTGTGTATGATAGTTGATGGGGTTCTTTTTTGTTGGTGTTAAATACTTTTGTCCTTTAATTCGTTATAGTTTCACGCTTTTCTTTATCTCTGGCTGTGGTTTAGTATGCTCGAATATCTCTATTTTCGAGAGAGTGTACGCTATTATTTGTAGTTGTTGAAAAATTACGTTTCTGTGTTCATTTATATTAGCAGACCTGTGGTTTCGATACAAGGCACAGTGGGTTTGCTTAAAAAAAACAGCAAACAACAGATACATATGGCTGAAAGTTCGGCCATACCGATACCCACAGTCATAGAACGCATACAAGGTTTTTTTTAGTCACTTGCAACGGATTACCATCATTTTTACCGCCAATCTGTGATACTATTGTGCCATTTTTTGTGCTACTAAACCCCATAATTTTTAAAATTTTTTTAAACAGTTTTAATTACATTAATCTATATTGTAATATGTTTCTCTTATATTTTGATCCCAAATGCCGCTAAAAGTACGGATATGATCGGTGTTCGAACAAATATTCGAGTTTACGAATCAAATACTATATTTGTGAAGAGTTCTCCTTTTTTTATACCCTCCACCATAGGATGTGGGTATATTAACTTTGTCATTCCGTTTGTAACACATTATGACGGGCTACAAAGAAAATTTAACAAATCAGAGTTATAGTAGGTATTTATAATATGTTTTATATGGAAACAGATACATATTGTTTCTATGTCAATCGAGTTGTGTTTTTTGATTTTGGTTTTAAACAAGAAAAGAAAAAAAGAAATATTTTCAAATTAATTATTAAGAGCATAGAATATTCGTCAATTAGTCAGAGTGCTGTGTAAGAAAGGACCACATATTGCCATTTTATACAACGACTTTGGTTATTATCGCCTTGGGGATCAAACACGGATTTTTTTAAGCTTTTGGGATTTACATTCCAATTATCACCTTGGGCTACATCACAGATTGTAAGTCGGTGGGATTTTTATCCCACGGGAAAAAAATAACTAAAAGGATCTATCAATTTTTTGTATATATCGAGGCCAAGAAGGATATAACCGTTTTGATTGAAAAAAAGGGCAAGTAAGAAGCAGTCCTGCCATTATACATTAATCAAAAGAATCCAAGAACCGGACAATAAATATTAGAAATTATAACATGATGAAGAGAGTTTAAAATTTTCGGCAATTGATACAGGCAAAACTGACGGAACTCGCAAGATTCAAGAGTGGTCCACAAGAGCTTGTCGACACATAAAGGAGTTCATGTATGTATTGAAAGATAATAGTTGTCTAGACTTAAAGAAAATAGAAAGAATAATAATATATAGATGATACTACACCAAACAAAAAAAATTGAAAAATTTAGTTTAAAAAGAAAATTTGCACTCCTTGTATTATTAGATTTTTATATTAAACATAGTTCTTTTTTATGACAAATCCTTACAAACTTTCTTATCTTTGCCAAATAATTTAAATGTTTTGCATTAAATATATGTTATTTGTTATAATCAAATTCTAAACTCTAGTAAGAATTTTTCGAAATTGAAGATTCGTTCGTAAAGGATGCTACTAGGGCTGACAATAAGTAACACGGTCGGCATGGAAGGGCGGGATTTCCGATCGAGATATCACTAATAACAGGTTGGCTGATAAGTTCCCGGTCTGACACATGGATGGCGTCGCTAGTATCAAATGCATATTATTTTTATATAGTACCAACCTTCAAATGATTCGTGTCACAATTTGTCAATTAGTTTGTGAGATAGAGCGTCATTTGTGAAGCAACTTTTGTTATTGTGAAAAAAATGGAAAAAAAGAATTTCGTGTTTTGATAAAATACTGTTTTCTGAAGGGAAAAAATACGGTGGAAGCAAAAACTTGGCTTGATAATGAGTTTCCGGACTCTGCCCCAGAGAAATCAACAATAATTGATTGGTATGCCAAATTCAAGCGTGGTGAAATGAGCACGGAGGACGGTGAATGCATTGGACGCCCGAAAGAGGTGGTTACCGACGAAAACATCAGAAAATCCACAAAATGATTTTGAATGACCGTAAAATGAAGTTGATCGAGATAGCAGAGGACTTAAAGATATAAAAGGAACGTGTTGGTCATATCATTCATCAATATTTGAATATGCGGAAGCTCTGTGCAAAATGGGTGCCGCGCGAGCTCACATTTGACCAAAAACAACAACGTGTTGATGATTCTGAGCGGTGTTTGCAGCTGTTAACTCGTAATACACCCGAGTTTTTCCGTCGATATGTGACAATGGATGAAACATGACTCCATCACTACACTCCTGAGTCCAATCGAACCGTCTCCGAAGCGTGGAATGACTCAAAAGTCCGCTGGCAAAGTAATGGCCTCTGTTTTTTGGGATGCACATGGAATAATTTTTATCGATTATCTTGAGAAGGGAAAAACCATCAACAGTGACTATTATATGGCGTTATTGGAGCGTTTGAAGATCGAAATCGCGGCAAAACGGCCACATATGGAGAAGAAAAAAGTGTTGTTCCACCAAGACAACGCACCGTGCCACTAGTCATTGAGAACGATGGCAAAAATTCATGAATTGGGTTTCGAATTGCTTCCCAACCCAACGTATTCTCCAGATCTGGCCCCCAGCGACTTTTTCTTCTTCTCAGACCTCAAAAGGATGCTCGCAGGGAAAGAATTTGGCTGCAATGAAGAGGTGATCGCCGAAACTGAAGCCTATTTTGAGGTAAAACCGAAGGAGTACTACCAAAATGGTATCAAAAAATTGGAAGGTCGTTATAATCGTTGTATCGCTCTTGAAGGGAACTATGTTGAATAATAAAAACGAATTTTGACAAAAAAATGTGTTTTTCTTTGTTAGACCGGGGACTTATCAGTCAACCTGTTATCTAGATATCTGCACCTACTATTCTGTACAATCATCGGTCGTTTACTAGTAATTGTTGCTACCTTTAAAATTTTATTGATTTTGTAACGGACTGAGATCTATCTACCAGGACAAGAACAACCCCCATCCACTGAGCATGACCGGAATAAATGGTAGCATGGGTCAATGGTAGATAGGATCCGGTGTGAGGGTCGTTACAACATCGAAACATTGCTCTAAGACCCCATAAAGTATATATATTCGGGGTCGTGGTGAAATTCTGAGTCGATCTGAGCATTTCCGTCCGTCCGTCTGTTTAAATCACGGTAACTTCCGAACGAAACAAGCTATCGACTTGAAACTTGGCACTAGCAGTTGTTATTGATGTAGGTCGTATGGTATTGCAAATGGTCCATATCGGACCACTTTTACGTATAGCACCCATATAAACCGTCGCTCAGATTTGGCTTGCGGAGCCTATTGGAGGAGCAAAATTCATCCGATCCGGTTGAAATTTGGTACATGGTGTTATATTATGGTCTCTAACAACCATGTACAAATTGGCCCCATATAAACCGATCCCCTGATTTGGCTTGCGAAGCCTCTAAGAGAAGCAAATTGCATCCGATCCGGATGAAATTTGTTACAAGGTGTTAGTATATGGTCTCTAACAACTATGCACAAATTGGTCCACATCGGTCCATAATTATGTATAGCCCCCTTATAAACCGATCCCCCGATTTGGCTTGCGGAGCCTCTAAGAGAAGCAAATTTCATCCGATTCGGTTGAAATTTGGTACGTGGTGTTAGTATATGGTCTCTAACAATCATGCAGGAATTGGTCTATATCGGTCCATAATTATATGTAGCCCCCATATAAATCGATCCCCAGATTTGACCTCCGGAGCCCCTTGGAAGAGCAAAGTTCACCCGATCCGGTTGAAATTTGGTTCGTGGTGTTAGTATATGATATCTAACAACCATGCAAAAATTGGTCCATACCGGTCTTAATTATATATAACCCCCACTTAAACCGATTCCTAGATTTGACCTCTGGAGCTCATGGAGGAGCAAAATTCATCCGATTCGGTTGAAATTTGGTACATTGCGCTAGTATTTTATTACTATACACAATTTTGTCAAGATTTTATTTCTATAGAAAATTTTGTTTATTTCTATAGAAAATTTTCTAAAGATTTTATTTCTATGGAAAAGTTTGTCAACATTTTTAAGGTATAGAAAATTCTGTCAAAATTTTATTTCTATAGAAAATTTTGCCAAAATTTTATTTCTACAGAAAATTTTGACACATTGATTTATATAAGTATTTAATCGGCCTTTTTTGTTTAATATATACCCCGTATGGACTAACTTACAATTGAGAAGACGGTGTTAAGAAGTTTTAAGATACCTTGTCATCGGCAAGTGTTACCGCAACCCAAGTAATTCGATTGTGGATGACAGTCTTTAGTACAAGTTTCTATGCAATCCATGGTGGAGGGTACATAAGATTCGGCTTGGTCGAACTTACGGCCGTATATACTTGTTAAATTAAATAGCCCATTTTACGAGTTTTATATTTGTGAGAAATTTCTCTTTTTTCACCAATTTCTCTTTCTTATACTTGTGCCGCCTAAAAGTATGCATGGAAATTTGTCTAAGGTAGGTAATCATGTGAAGATTTTAATTTTAAATCTTCTGAATTAAACTTCAAAGTTAAGTTAGTTAAGACCTATACTTTTTTTTGTCATTTTTTAGAAATGCTGCACATCTCTATAGTGTTTCACCGTTATGTGAAACGCTATTCATACTGGAATACAAAAATGGACTAATAGTCTGAGTGAGCCTGGAATATTTTCTTATCCATGACTTTAGTACTGTTCACAGGGCATTTTCCTGATAATATTCGGCATTTATTTTGAACTCGAGGTCGATGAATTTGTGTGGAAAGTGACAATCGGCCGTTACGGTGATGGCCAAGCGAAGGCGTAAATTTTTAGCTGGCCTCTTTAGCAAGTAAACCAGAACCTTTTAGTTTGTTCACAAACTGCTCAAAATGGCTTCTCATGGCAAAAAAGCAAATTTGGCACCTTCCAGTCTAATTTTGTGCTTTTTGGGAATTCGATGGCTTTAGTCCAAGTTCAATTTCCAATATATCGTGCATCCGTTCTCGCGTTATCTTCTGCTTTTTTTACCACTATAGAGCAGATTTTGATCAAATATACCAGAGATACAAAATACATTTAAATGCTTGAGAACTTTAACGATAGTCACTTGGATTTCTCCAGCCAAATAGAAAGCAATCACACTACCATGCTTGAATTCCATTACGAACAGCATTATTTCTGAACGCAAATAGATCAAAGCTATGTGTTTGTCTTTAATCTCGAAATTAATTAATTTTAAATTGAAATTTCTTCAATTACAATAACGATTTTTTTTTTTAATTCAATTAAAATTCTAATTGCAAAAATTTCAGTGATATTAGTTTCTGTGTACATTCTTGTGGGTTTGAACCCACTGTATATGAATTTATGATAGCGGTTTGTATCCATTCAATAAAGGAGCTCACGCACACCGTTTTTATAAAATCTTATCTGCAGTTTGTTCCGCCAATGAAATGTCTTGTTCTACGGATAATAATTCATATTTAATGTGAACATGCACGCACAACAAAAATCGTTTTTAACAACATAATGTAGTGGAAGATGTAGGTAATATTTTTACCATATGTTATTGAGAAGATTTTGAAAATGAAGCAGACTTTGTCAGCAATTTTTTCACTAAGATAAATTAATTGCTCATTTTGAGGAAAAAAATTGAGAAAATTTTTGTTTTTTAAATTAAGAAATTAAATACAGACATGTAAGACAATGCAAAAGCTTGAGAGAACATTTTTCTTTAAAACAAAAAAATTTTCTTACCAAAAAAAAAAATAATAATAAAAATTAAGGTATTCTCTCTAATCTCCGTAAAATTGTATTCCAATGTGCCGATTTCTAAAGTATGTCGTTACATCCAATAAATGTTTTATAGGGAGCTCGTAACATTGTTTAATTATATGTTTTGATTTATTTGCAAATATGTTAATAATGTGGCAATAAATTGTAAAGATAAATGTGACATAAATACAATTTTTGCTTTTCACTCTTACTTTAATTGTTTTTAAATGCATTGCATACTTTAAGGGTTAATGGCATACCCTTTTCAACTATTTTAGTCGTTTTTAATTCATTGCATACTTTGAGGGTTATTGGCATACCCTTTTACAGTTGCATAATTTCAGGAATATTTTGGTATTTAACCAACTAAAATTTCCTGACAAAATGTCATAAAATTAACTGAACAAGAAGACCTCCACTTTCTAAGAACCTCTCTACAACCTGCATGTCACACAGCAGGGTAATAAAAACAATTTGTCGACGCAAAGGAAAATAAACCATAAATCGTTTGAAATTATATAACCCCATCAGCAATTCGAGGTGAGACAGTGAAAATGTTTTTGATATAAAAAAAATCTTAAAGCCAAAATGTCTCATAAAAGTTTTCCCATCATAGGTAGTACAGTAAAACCCCTTAAACACTCTGAAAATCGGGCTCCTTAAAAAAATTTAACATTTGCTCTATTGTCATATTAAAATGTATCTCTCCGAAGTGGACACCTCTCAAATGTGCACAACATTTTGCCGACTGTGGCGGTCCATTTCAAAGAGGTTTCACTGTACCCTTACAGGAAAATGAGCGAGGACAAAACAAGATGCTCAGCGATGGCTGATTTGCAAGTGCGAGAAATAAGCTCATAAAATACACATTTACAGCCATTATAAAGCATAAAAAAGTTAATTTTAACGACTTGAAAGAAAAATTATGGCGATGTTAATGTTAACTCACGCGCACCACAATTGAAAATCGTTAAAGGGGTTTGGTTATAAAAGGGGAAAACTTTGCATGCAACCCTTTGCTCACACATATTTGTAATATTAAATTGTCTGAAGAAAGCGCCCGTAAATATGCAACAAAAAATGAAATGCATGACCCCTTTCCATATAGAATATTTTTTTTTTAATATTAATTTTCCTTTTCCTACCGTTAACAAAAGTTAAATGGAGATTGCTCTGATCTTCAGAATCCCCTTTATGCAGAAAGTCCATCATTTTTCACAATTTTTCCACAGAAAACGAAATACTCTGCATGCCATTGCCGTCATTTTATTCGCAAAATGTTGGAAAATGGAGTAAAGTTTTGTGGAGATGCAGGAAGTGTTACAGAAATTTGCATCAGCTGCTACGTAATTCATCATTAAAATGCATGAAGCGTTCATATTCGCTTGCATTGGCAAGAGCTCAGGCTATAGGATGAAGCTGCAAATTGGAGCATTGGTATGATAGTCTACCATGAAAGGGGGAAACAAAGAGTAAAACACATACAAATTGCAGGTTGTGAGAGCGCATTTCAAATACTAATGGCTTTCCATGAAAATATGTACAGAAATAAACATTTCAGAAAATTTTCTATAGCAGTAAAATTTTAATAAAGTTTTCTATAGAAATGAAATATTGACAAAATTTTCTATAAAAATAAAACTTCGACAAAATTTTCTATAGAAATAAAATTTTGAAAACAATTTTCTATAGAAATAAAATTTTGACAAAATTTTCTATAGAAATAAAATTTGGAAAAAAATTTCTATAGAAATAAAATTTGGAAAAAAATTTCTATAGAAACAAAATTTGGAAAAAATTTTCTATAGAAATAAAATTTTGAAGAAAAAAATCTAAAGAAATAAAATTTTGAAAAAATCTTCTATAGAAATAAAATTTTGACAAAAGTTTTCTAAATAAATAAAAATTTTGCAAAATTTTCTATAGAAATAAAATTTGGAAAAAACTTTCTATAGAAATAAAATTTGGAAAAAGTTTTCTATAGCACTAAAATTTTGAAAAAAATTTCTATAGAAATAAAATTTTGAAAAAATTTTCTATAGAAATAGAATTTAAAAAAAAAAAATTATATAGAAATAAAATTTTGACATTTTTTACAGAAGTAAAATTTTGACAAAAATTTTGATAGTAGTGAAATTTGGAGAAAATTTTATATAGATATACAATTTTGGCAAAATTTTCTTTACAAGTAAAATTTTGACATTTTCTGTAGAAGTAAAATTTTGAAACAATTTTCGATAGTATGAAATTTCGACAAACTTTTCTATAGAAATAACAATTTGACAAAATTTTCTATAGAAATAAAAATTGAACAAAATTTTCTATAGAAATAAAAAAATTTGACAAAATTTTCTATAGAAATAAAATTTTGAAAACAATTTTCTATAGAAATAAATGTTTGAAAACAATAAAATAAAATTTTGACAAAAGTTTTCTATAGAAATAAAATTTTGAAAAAATTTTCTATAGAAATAAAAATTGGATAAAATTTTCAATAGAAAAAAAATTGGATAAAATTTTCTATAGAAATAAAAATTTGACAAATTTTTCTATAGAAATAAAAAAAGTTGACAAAACTTTCTATAGAAATAAAATTTTGACAAAATTTTCTATAGAAATAAAATTTTGACAAAATTTTCTATAGAAATAAAAATTTGACAAAATTTTCTATAAAATAAAAATTTGACAAATTTTTCTATAGAAGTAAAATTTTGACAAAATTTTTTACAGAAGTAAAATTTTGACAAAATTTTTGATAGTAGGTTAGGTCAGATGGCAGCCCGATCAAGCTCACTTAGACTATTCAGTCCATTGTGATACCTTCTCTCTTATCGCTGAGTGCTGCCCGATTCCATGTTAATCTCAATGACAAGGGACCTCCTTTTTATAGCCGAGTCCGAACGGCGTTCCACATCGCAGTGACAACACTTAGAGAACCTTTGAAACCCCCAGAAATGCCACCAGCATTTCTGAGGTAGGATAAGCCACCGGTGAAAAACTTTTTGGTGTTCGGTCGAAGAAGGAATCGAACCCACGACCTTGTGTATGCAAGGCGGGCATGCTAACGATTGCACCACGGTAATAGTATAATTTTGACATAAATTTTCTATAGAAATCAAATTTTGACAAAATTTTCAATAGAAATAAAATTTTGAAAAAATTTTCTATAGAAATAAAATTTTGACAAAATTTTCTATAGAAATAAAATTTTGACAAAATTTTTCTATAGAAATAACATTCTGACAAAAGTTTTCTAAGTAAATAAAAATTTTGCAAAATTTTCTATAGAAATAAATTTTTGAAGAAATTTCCTATAGACATGAAAATTTGACAAAATTTTTTATAAAAATAAAATTTAAACAAAATTTTCTATAAAAATTAAATTTTGGCAAAAAATTCTTATAGAAGTAAAATTTTGACAAAATTTTTCGATATTAGTAAAATTTTGACAATAGTTTTCTATAGAAATATAATTTTGACAAAATTTTTTATAGAAGTAACATTTTGACAAATGTTTCTATTGAAGTAAAATTATGACAAAGTTTTCTATAATTTTAATTTTCGTAAAGTTTTCTATAGAAAGAAAATTTCCAAAAAATTCTCTATACCAATAAAATTTTCAGAAAATTTCTATATATATATATTTTAGAAATAAAATAAAATTTAAAAAAAAAATTGCAAAGAAATAATATTTTCAGAAAATTTTCTATAGAAACAAAATTTTGAGATAATTTTCTATAGAAACAAAAGTTTGAAAAAATTTTCTGTAGAAATACAATTTGAGCTTTTCTTATTTTTTAAACGAGACGACTATCCTTTAGTATTTCTTGACCATAAAGAAAAATGATGTCAAGAAATCCAATGCAAAGGAACAGAATTCCCCAGTTTCTAAATATAGCCATTCTTAGGGGAGAAACAAAGCGAACGCAAAGAAAAACTACGAAAATTGATGACAAGTAATTTGGTTATTGTAAATGCAAAAGATGTCCTGGAGGGTCCTAACAAAATAGAGTGACTAAGCTTTGTTCATGGCATGGCGATTTTTAGAGATTGCTTTGTTGCTTCTTGTTAAGCATAGATGATCAATCAATGACAACTTTTAACAATGCTGATGAGGATGATGATGGTGACATTTGTTAACCTTAATATTTTTATCTTAATATTATTACAAAGAACCATAAAAGAACTAATCTACGTGTACATTAAAGAAAATCAAAGAGCGTTGCTAAAAGCTTTTTTTAAACAACAAAATCTCCATTGTCCACGTTTTGAATATAGGAAAATTTAGAATAACTTTGCTGGGTATTTGTTAGCTCACTTCTGAAAGTTAACACATAAAATTATTTTATTGTCTAATTTATTAATGGATATTTTGTGGAAAATTTCTGTTGTATTTCTTAACAATTAATAAAACCATATGCTGTTTTGGAGCGCTTCCGCACGATAACTACCACAGGCCCCAGTAAATTATCCGTAGCAGTATCCTCCGCCAAATCTTACTGAACATCATTTGAAACTAACCGACGCACGCGATGAGCACTCGGTTATTCCTCAATTTGGATGTAACAGCTGCACCAGAACAATTTTGTCCAACTTCTATTTCTTTAGAAATTTTTTTTAAAAAAATTAATTCAATAGAACACTTTGTTAAAATTCACTTCCATAGAAAATTTTTGTCAAAATATTATCTTTATAGAAATTTTCTCACAATTTAATTTCTATAGGAAATTTTCTCAAAATTCTATTTTTATAGAAAATTTTGTCACAATTTTATATCTATAGAAAATGTTGTCAAAATTTTATCCCTATAGACAATTTTGTCAACATTTTATCTTTATTGAACATTTTGTCAAAATTTTAACTCTATAGAAAATTTTGTAAATATTTTATCTTTATAGAAAATTTTGTCAAAAGTTTATTTCTATAGAAATTTTTTTAAAAATTTTGTTTGTATAGGAAAAAGTTGTCAAAATTTATCTCTCTAGAAAATGTTGTCAAAATTTTATCTCTATAGAAAATTTTGTCAAAAGTTTATATCTATAGAAAATTTTGTCAAAATGTTATCTTTATAGAAAATTTTGTCAAAATTTTATCTCTATAGAAAATGTGATTTTTATAGAAAATTTTCTTAAAATTTTATCTCTATAGAAAATTTTGTCAAAATTTTATCTCTATAGAAAATTTTCTAAAAATTTTATCTCTATAAAAGAATTTTCTAAAAATTTTATCTTTATAGAAAATTGTGTCAAAATTTTATCTCTATAGAAAATTTTGTCAAAATTTTACCTCTATAGAAAATTTTGTCAAAATTTTATCTCTAAGAAAACTGTGTCAAAATTTTATCTCTATAGAAAATTTTGTCAAATTTTTATTTTTATACTAAATTTTGTCAAAATTTTATCTCTATAGAAAATTTTGTCAAAATTTTATCTCTATAGAAAATTGTAGCAAAATTTTATCTCTATAGAAAATTTTCTAAAAAATTATCTCTATAGAAATTTATCTAAAATTTTTATCTCCATAGAAAATTTTCTAAAAATTTTATTTCTATAAAAATTGTGGTAAAATTTTATCTCTATAGAAAATTTTGTCAAAATTTTATTTCTATAGAAAATTTTATTTCTCTATAAAAAAATTTTCTAAAAATTTTATCTCTATAGAAAATTTTTTAGAATTTTATCTCTATAGAAAATTTTGTCAAAATGTTATTTCTGTCGAAAATTTTGTCAACATTTTATCTCTATAGAGAATTTTGTCAAAATATTATATCTTTAGAAAATTTTTTCAAAATTTTATTTCAATAGAAAATTTTATCAAAATTTTATCCCTATAGATAATTTTGTCAAAATTTTATCTCTATAGAAAATGTTGTCAAAATTTTATCTCTATAGAAAATTTTGCTAAATTTTATCTGTATAGAAAATTTTGTCAAAAATTTACCTCTATAAAAATTTTCTACAAATTTTATCTCTACAGAAAACTTTGTCCCAATTTTATCTCTATAGAAAATTTTGTCAAAATTTTATTTCTGTAGAAAATTTTGTCAAAATTTTATCTGCATAGAAAATTTTGTCAAAAATTTATCTCTACAAAAATTTTCTAAAAATTTTATATCCATAGAAAATTTTCTAAAAATTTTATCTCTATCGAAAATTTTGTCAAAATTTTATCTCTATAGAAAATTTTCTAAAAATTTTTATCTCTATCGAAAATTTTGTCAACATTTTATCTCTATAGAAAATTTTGTCAAAATTGTGTCTCTATAGAGAACTTTGTCAAAATTTAATATCTATAGAAAATTTTGTCAAAATTTTATTTCAATAGAAAATTTTGTCAAAATTTTATCTCTATAGAAAATTTTGTCAGAATTTTATCTCTATAGAAAATTTTGTCAAAATTTTATCTCTATAGAAAATGTTTTCAAAATTTTATCTGTATAGAATTTTATCTATAGAGAATTTTGTCAAAATATTATATCTTTAGAAAATTTTGTCAAAATTTTATCTCTATAGAAAATTTTGTCAAAATTTTATCTATATAGAAAATGTTGTCAAAATGTTATCTCTATAGAAAATTTTGTCAAAATGTTATCTCTATAGAAAATTTTGCTAAATTTTATCTGTATAGACAATTTTGTCAAAAATTTACCTCTATAAAAATTTTCTAAAAATTTTATCTCTCTAGAAAACTTTGTCACAATTTTATCTCTATAGAAAATTTTGTCAAAATTTTATTTCTATAGAAAATTTTGTCAAAATTTTATCTGTATAGAAAATTTTGTCAAAAATTTATCTCTATAAAAATTTTCTAAAAGTTTTATATCCATAGAAAATTTTCTAAAAATTGTATCTCTATCGAAAATTTTATCAAAATTTTATCTCTATATTGAACATTTTCTAAAAATTTTTATCTCTATCGAAAATTTTGTCAACATTTTATCTCTATAGAAAATTTTGTCAAAATTTTGTCTCTATAGAGAATTTTGTCAAAATTTTATATCTATAGAAAATTTTGTCAAAATTTTATCTCTAAGAAAATTGTAGCAAAATTTTATCTCTATAGAAAATTGTAGCAAAATTTTATCTCTATAGAACATTTTTTTCAAAATTTCATCTCCATAGAAAATTTTGTCAAAATTTTATCTCTATAGAAAATTTTGTCAAAATTTAAGCTCTATAGAAAATTATTTCAAATTTTTATCTTTATAGAAAACTTTGTAATTTTGTCAAAATGTTATCTCTATCGAAAATTTTGTCAAAATTTTATCTCTACAGAAAATTTTGTCAAAATTTTATTTCTATAGAAAATTTTGTCAAAATTTTATCTCTATAGAAAGTTTTGTCAAAATTTTATCTCTATAAAAAATTTTGTCAAAATTTTATCAGTATAGACAATTTTGTCAAAATGTTATCTCTATCGAAAATTTGTCAAAATTTTATCTATATAGAAAATTTTGTCAAAAGATTATTTCTATAGAAAATTTTGTCAAAATTTTATCTCTATAGAAAATTTTGTCAAAATTTTATCTCTATAAAAAATTTTGTCAAAATTTTATCTGTATAGACAATTTTGTCAAAATTTTATTTCTATAGAAAATTTTGTCAAAATTTTATCTACATAGAAAATTTTGTCAAAAGATTATCTCTATAGAAAATTTTGTCAAAATTTTATCTCTATAGAAAATTTTGTCAAAATGTTATCTGTATAGACAAGTTTGTCAAAATTTTATCTCTATAGAAAATTTTGTCAAAATTTTATCTCTATAGAAAATTTTGTCAAAATTTTATCTCTATAGAAAATTTTGTCAAAATTTTATCTCTATAGAAAATTTTGTCAAAATTTTTTCTCTATAGAAAATTTTTTCAAAATTTTATCTCAATAGAAAATTTTGTCAACATTTTATCGCTATAGAGAATTTTGTCAAAATTCCATTTCCATAGAAAATGTACACATTTTATTTCGGTTTGCTAAAATTTTGTCAAACCATCTTAATATATAGCATACTTTAGGGCGGCAATGTAGCATAGTAGTAGAAGGGAATAAATTTGTCCCAGCTTAGGCGTAGGCATATTACAGAATCAAGTTAATCTATTTACAGAATAATGGGCAAATGATATAATTACATTACAAATTACAGCCACTATATATGGTGGTAGCAAATTTTTCAATTTCATTTGGACATGCACACACAAACGTAGAGAATGGGAAACATTGCAATGTAACAATCCAATCACACCCAAATTCCTATTTATAGGCATAGACTAATAACCAGTATAAATGAAATCTCTAATAAATTGTGTAAGGGAAAAAAGAAGAGACCCAATGAGTGGAGAAGACCAGCAAAACATTTTGTCCTTGATGTCAAATATGGTACAATTGTAGGAGCCATATGGACAGCGGTGTAAAAAGCCAAACGAATAAAACAAGTAGCAGAAAACCAATGTAGTCAAAACCAGAGAAACAAAAAAAAACAAAGTTGTTATAATTTAACCACATTTGTCCTGTTCTGTGGTATGTTTCATTAATTTTATGCTCAACCATTTGCCAAAACAGAAATTAACTACACATTCATGGTGTGTGTGTGTGGTCAAACACAGCCACCAATCACACATATACACGCATTCATTCTGACGTGCTTGAATTTCTCATACACCTACACACTCTCTCAGCCTCGCCATATTCGCCTCCATTGGCTGGACTTTGGTTTCGTTATTTATTTGGATGCCATGTTTGATAACAAACAAATAAGTCCAGTAATAAATTTAGCCATTAAATATTAGTTTGTTTTTTCTTCTTCATCTTCTCTGACCCTCCAAAAGCCTTATTAGTTTATTGGCCTCTTTTCTCTTGCCTTCTCAGTTGTGGTCTTCAATCTTTGTTACAATTTCATTTGAGCCTTGGTATGATATAATTAAAATCGGACTATCGTTCATGCTTTAGTTTTTGTTTTTTGTTTATTTGGTAATTTTGGGAATTTATACAGGGTAAAAGTATGCCAAATAACGATGTACAATTAACAGAATTGGGAAAATTGAGCCTTAGCTCTGCAATTCAATCACTGAAACCCTTTGTTGCTTAGTGCAGTCACTGAGTTTTAGGCCTGCAGTTGATCAACTGAATACTCGTATTTTGCAGTTAAATTACTGAGCATTTGGATCTGAGACTTCGGTAGGCTCTTTATCCACTAAAGCTTACAGTTTATTGACAGCATCTTTTGCGTCTGCATTGAAACCACTGAGGTTGTAGCCTACAGTTCGATCACAGATGCCAAGGCCAAAATTTCAAAATCTGCACATCGCCGAATCTGAACTGCAGATTCGGCGATTTGAGATCTCGGCTCGCAGTTCAATTACTGAAGGTTCGTCGCGCAGTTCACTGCACCCAAAGAAAAAATACTTTCCTCCGGAACGAAATTTCAGACAAACGAAATTCCCCTTTCGTATAAAGTATTTTCAATTGTCTCTAAAATTTATAATTTACTTTGAAAGAAGAGTTTTTAGCGTCAAAAGACGCTAAAGTACAAGCACTTCGGCTTAAATAACTGAGGCTGTATTCAATCATCTGAAATTCAATCACTGAAGCCCATTATTACGCAGTTGAGTTAATGAGGCTTAGGCCCACAGTTCAATTACTGTAAATCTAGGTTCTACATTTTAATCACTGAGGCATAGTCCTGCAGTTCAATCTCTGAAACTTTTGGCTGTTCAGTCCATTCACTGAGTTTTAGGGCTGCAGTTCATTTACGGGCAAGGGCCCAGAATTCAATCACTGAACCAAAATGGTCAATATTTCATTCAGTGATGCATTGGGTCTGCCAACACTAAGACCGCGGCCTGCAGTTGAACAACTGAGGTCTTAGTACTGAATCCTATGCGTCTGCAGTTTCATCACTCCGGTTTAGAACTGCAACCACTTCGACCATTGAGGTCTCTGCTGGCAGTTAAATCAATACAACTTTGAGTCAGCCAACACTGAAAATTCAACCACTGAGGTCTCGGCTCACAGTTTGATCACAGAATCTTTTGCATCTGCAGTTACATCACTGCTACTTGAGCTTCCAGTTCAACCACTGATGCTAAGGCCCATAGTTCAATCTCAATGGGTCCTCTGGGCTGCAAACATAGATTCATAGACCTCCTATTCATTTCAGCCCAATCACTGAACCCATTGCGTCTGAAGTTTATTGAATGGCGCTTGGTTCTGGAGCACAGTCACTGAGATTTCCTTAAGTTCAACCCCAATGAGACTGTAGTTTAATAAGAGACTCTCGATCAGCAATTCAATTATGGAGGAAACATTCAATCTTTGAATTACACGTCGTTGAATTAATGAAGCTTAAGACCACAGATTTTTCCACACACACACACACACACAAATTTTTTCTGATTCAATCACGAAATTAATTGATCCAATTCATTTTTTAATTGAAATGTCTTCAGTCACAGAAATGATAGTATCAATTAATGAATTAATTGACGGTCAATTAAAAAATTAATTGATCCAATTAAAAAATTAATTGATACTATTAATTTTTGTTTCAATTAAAATATTTGTTGAATCAATTAAATTTTTAATTGAATATTTTATAAAACTCAATTAAAATTTTAATTGGAAAAATTTTAATTGAATATTCAAATAAAAATTTAATTGATTCAAAAATTTTTTTAATTGAAACAAAAATCAATCACAAAATTAATAGTATCAATTAATTTTTTAATCGACTATCAATTAATGAATTAATTGACGGTCAATTAAAAAATTAATTGATCCAATTAAAAAATTAATTGATACTATGAATTTTTGTTTCAATTAAAATATTTGTTGAATCAATTAAATTTTTAATTGAATATTTTATAAAACTCAATTAAAATGTTAATTGAATATTCAACTAAAAATTTAATTGATTCAAAATTTTTTTTTAATTGAAACAAAAATCAATCACAAAATTAATAGTATCAATTAATTTTTTAATCGACTATCACTTAATGAATTAATTGACGGTCAATTAAAAAATTAATTGATCCAATTAAAAAATTAATTGATACTATTAATTTTTGTTTCAATTAAAATATTTGTTGAATCAATTAAATTTTTAATTGAATATTTTATAAAACTCAATTAAAATTTTAATTGAATATTCAACTAAAAATTTAATTGATTCAAAAATTTTTTTAATTGAAACAAAAATCAATCACAAAATTAATAGTATCAATTAATTTTTTAATCGACTTTCAATTTTTAATTGATACTATCATTTCTGTGATTGAAGACATTTCAATTAAAAAATTAATTCGATCAATTAATTTCCTGATTGAATCAGAAAAATATTTTTTTGTGTGTGCAAGTTAACCAGAATCTGTTGCGTCTGCAGTAGAGTGACCGCAACTTATATGGGGCAAAAAAAATGTCGGAATCTTGTTCGCCTTAACCCCACAATACGAATCCCCCTTCCAGATATTGAGATAGCCAAAATTTGAGCCCGATTAAACGACGTTAACACGTGCCGCTCGTCGCTGAGTCAAACCGAGTTACGCCAGCCTTTAGCTTCGAAAACGCGAACTGGTGCCACTAGGAGCATTCGTCTTAACCTCACAAAACGAATCCCCTTTCCAGATATAGGGATAGCCAAAATTTGAGCCCGATTAAACGACGTTAACACGTGCCGCTCGTCGCTCAAAATTAAAAAAAAAAAACGAATTTTTTGGCCATAAAGTTTGGCGGCATGCGTTAACGTCGTTTAACCGGGCTCAAATTTTGGCTATCCCAATATCTGGAAAGGGGATTCGTTTTGTGGGGTTAAGGCGAACAAGATTCCGACATTTTTTTGCCCCATATAAGTTGCGGTCACTCTAGTCTGCAGTGATCTAATGTCAAAGCTTACACTTCGATCTACGAGGTTTCGAGCTATGAATTCGTCCTCGGGTTTGCAAACACACATTCTTCGATCTCCAGTTCAACCAGTGAAGTCTCGGCCCTCAATTCAACCTCAGAAGTTTCGGCCCGCAATTCAAGAATTGTTTCCGTGGTTCATTAAATACTGAAGCTTGCGTCTGCATTCGAACCACTAAATTTACGGACAGTAGTTGAACCTCTTGGATTTTGAGGCATATTTCAAGCACTTGGAACCTTGGATCAGTTAAATAACTAAAGCTACATTCAATCAGTCAATAACTGGTTCAATCAATCAAGTAAGCCAATCAATGGAGCTTAGGACCCCAGTTGAATAACTTAAACCCATTGTTCTGTAGTTGAGTAAATGAAACTCTTGGCTGGCTTCAGTAGACCTGGAGTTAATTCTCTGGGTGTTTGAACAAAGTTAGTTGTGTAGTTGAGTAAATGGTTCTGTAGTTGAGTAAACGAAACTCTTGGCTGGCTGCTTGGAGTATTCAGTAGACCTGGAGTTAATTTTCTGGGTGTTTGAACACAGTTAAAAAACTGAGACATTGGGTCAATCAACACCGAAACCGCTTTCTGCAGTTGAACCATTGAGAATTCCGGTTTAGGCCTGCAGTTCGACCACTGATGATAAGACCAACAGTTCAATTTCTAAGGTTTCAACCTGTAGCTCAATGAATGGGTCCTCATGCATGCTAAAACTCAGATTCTTCAACCAGTGAGATCTCGGGTCACAGTTAAATCACTGAGGATTTGGCCCACAGTTCAAAAACTGTTTCCGTGAGTCTGCAAAGACTGAAGCTTGGGCATACAGTACATTCACTCACTGAAACCCATTACAATGTCGTTGGCTGCTAAGACCATTAACGGAGTTTTGAACATGAAGTTCATTCACTGGTGTTTTTGCCCAATGATTTTTCGTCCTGCCATGCAACCATTGAGATTTCGACCCAATCACTAAACCCATTGATTAATAACGCTTGTTCAGCAGTTCAGTCACTGAAATTTCCTGCTGTTCAACCAATGAGGTCTTGGGCTGCCTTTCAACCAGAGCTGAAATCCTAGTCTGGTTACTGCAGTAACTGTGTTTTAGGTCTGCAGTCGAGTCATTGAGGCTTTCGCTCGCAACTACTTCAATGAGACTTGGGGTCGACAATTGTTTAACAGAAGATTTCGCAGTTAAATCACAGAGACTCTGCCAACACTGATACTGCGACCTGCACATCAACCAATAATGTCTGAAGTGTTTTCACTCAGGTTTAGTTCTGCAGATCGTTTGGTCCAACAGTTCAGTCTCTGCAAAGGCAGATTCTTCCACCTGCACTTTAACCATTAAGGTATCTCACCACAGTTGTGTTTGAAGTTCATTACATGGGGCTTGGTTCTGCAGTTTAGTCAGTGAGATTTCTTCCATTTCAACAACTGAGGGTTCAATGCCTGCAGTTCAATCAATGTCGCAGGCCAATTGAATAAGTAGAAATGTTTAAGCATTTTTATACCCTGCGCCACACTGTGGAACGGGGTATTATAAGTTAGTGCATATGTTTGTAACACCCAGAAGGAGACGAGATAGACACATGGTGTCTTTGGCAATAATGCTCAGGGTGGGTCCCTGAGTCGATATAACCATGTCCGTCTGTCCGTCCGTCCGTCCGTCCGTCCGTCCGTCCGTCTGCCTGTGAACACATTTTTGTGATCAAAGTCTAGGTCGCAATTTAAGTACAATCGCCTTCAAATTTAGCACATGTTCCTAATTTGGGTCAGAATAGAACCCTATTGATTTTGGAAGAAAACGGTTCAGATTTAGATATAGCTCACATATATATCTTTCGCCCGATATGCACTAATATGGACCCAGCAGCCAGAGTTTTATACCGATTTGCTTGAAATTTTGTACAAACATAACACTTAGTCGTATAGTCAAAATTTGATTGAAATCTGCTCAGATTTAGAACCCAGAGTTTTATCTCGATTAGCTTGAAATTTTGCACAAGGAGTACAATTGGTAGTATAGTTATGTGTGCCAAATTTGATTGAAATCGGTTCAGATTTATATATAGCTTCCATATATATTTTTCGCCCGATATGGACGTATATGGCCCCAGAAGCCAGAGTTTTGGCCCAATTTGGTTGAAATTTTGCACTAGGAGTACAATTAGTAATATAGTCATGTGTGCCAAATTTGATTGAAATCGGTTCAGATTCAGATATAGCTCCCATATATATGTTTTTCTGATTTCGACAAAAATGGTCGAAATACCAACATTTTCCTTGTTAAATCACCACTGCTTAGTCGAAAAGTTGTAAAAATGACTCTAATTTTCCTAAACTTCTAATACAAATATATCGAGCGATAAATCATAAATAAACTTTTGCGAAGTATCCTTAAAATTGCTTCAGATTTAAATGTTTCCCATATTGTTTTACTAACATTGTGTTCCACCCTAGTGCATTAGCCGACTTAAATTTTGAGTCTATAGATTTTGTAAAAGTCTATCAAATTCTGGCAAAATCGAGTGATATTTAAATGTATGTATTTGGGACAAACCTTTATATATAGCCTCCAACACATTTGACGGATGTGATATGGTATCGAAAATTTAGATCTACAAAGTGGTGCAGGGTATAATATAGTCGGTCCCGCCCGACTTTAGACTTTCCTTACTTGTTTTTTTATATTTACCAATGTTTACGATAATTATTACATGCACCTCGTATCATTCACTTAAAAATGAAATCATCATGCTCATGTAAATAACATTAACTTTTCGCACAATAGTGCCCCGAAACGCAAAAAAAAACCTAAATTAAAAACACAATCTACAATCGAAACAACAACAAAACAAACTTGAATTATTTTCCACTAACAAAAAAACCTAGGATATTTGGCCTCCTCTTTCTATGTAGAATAAACCCCATACTCTTATATCACCCCACGAAAGGGAAGAGAGAACAACTAATATGAAATTAGGACATTGGCACTAGAGGAATAGGATGCTACCACAAAGATGGGTATTTAGGTTATACTATTAAATTTCTGAAAAGTTGAAAGTTGGATACTCTCTTTTTCCATTTCATTTTGGTAAATAAACAGAAAAAGGATAATGCTCTACGAAAACACCAGGTTTTTATATGCGTGAGTACGTATGTGTGTGAGAATATATTCATGTGCATTGCGTTTAGCACGCAATTCAATGAAATTAAATTCCCTGTGTGTTTGTTACTACCGATTTAGGTGTATTTGTATTTATTAGAAACATTTTTCACACAACCCCCTTGCACGCTTTTGCGAGGGTAACAGAAAAAATGATTTTGAGCCAGTTAACCAACCAGTAATCCTCGGCCACCATCCTTATAATCCGTAAATGCTAGTTTATGGTCCATTCCCAGCTACACATAGGTAAGGTACACTGAAAAAAAATTCAACATTGTCTTGAGTGTAAAAATTTCTTGTTCTTCAAATATTAATAAGAGTTTTGCTAAGCATAGAAGATTCATTTCTCTGATAAAATTTTCTATGAAAACGTTTTGTCTTTGGAGTTTCTTAAAAATGGATATTATTACATAGACGCCATTTACTTGAAACATGACATAATTTATACTTGAAGTCGAATTTGTAAGACTTAAATTGTAGTTAACAATTTTTTAAAGGATTTTTATACAACGTAATAAAAAAGTGAATAAATTATAATGTGTCAGTCAGAGAATAAACCTGATACCATGGCTGTTTTTGGGCGACCATCAAGGTCCAAGTGTAGTTCATTTTGGATTTACTGAACTACCCAAATTTATTCTGATAATTTGTTGATAGTTTTGCTGCAATTAGAGGATGCTGATGAGGAATGTGGTAATTCTGAAACAGCTGTCCATCCAATCATCTTGCAGTCTATAGGGCTTTGTCGAAATAAATGTGACAGGCATACTTTTCCTCTGTTGGTTAAGCTACACTTGTAATTTACTCAAAGCATGGTTCTAAGCTGAAATCAAAACAACAATAATGATTGAAGAGTAAACCAACAGTAACAAACAAAGCGAATGAAATAAAATTTTGACAAAATTTTCTATAAAAATAAAATTTTGACAACATTTTCTATAGAAATAAAATTTTGACAAAAATCTCTATAGAAATAAAATTTTGTAAAAATTTTCTTTAGAGATAAAATTTTGACAAAATTTTCTATAGAAATAAAATTTTCATTTGTTTTGTTTTTGACAAAATTTTCTATAGAAATAAAATTTTGACAAATAAAAAATTTGAAATATAGAAATAAAATTTTGTAAAAATTTTCTTTAGAGATAAAATTTTGACAAAATTTTCTATAGAAATAAAATTTTCATTTGTTTTGTTTTTGACAAAATTTTCTGTAGAAATAAAGTTATAACAAAATTATCTATAGAAATAAAATTTTAACAAAAATTTCTATGAAATAAAATTTTGACAAAATTTTTTACAGAAATAAATTTTGACAAAATTTTCTATAAAAATAAAATGTTGACAAAAGTTTCTACGGAAATAAAATTTTTACAAAGTTTTCTAAGGAAATAATATTGCTTATAAAAATAAAAGTTTGACAAAATTTTGTATAGAAATAAAATTTTAACAAACTTTTCTATAGAAATACAATTTTGACAAAATTTCCTATAGAAATACAATTTTGACAAAATTTCCTATAGAAATACAATTTTGACAAAATTTTCTATAGAAATAAAATTTTGACACAATTTTCTATAGAAATAAAACTTTGACCAAATATTCTATAGAAATAAAATTTTGACAAAATTTTCTGTAGAAATACAATGTTGACAAAATTTTCTATAGAAATAAAATTTTGGCAACATTTTCTATAGATATAAAATTTTGACAAAATTTTCTAAACAAATAAAATGTTGATAAAATTTTCTATAGAAATAAAATTTTGACAAAATTTTCGATAGAAAGAAAATTTTGACAAAAATTTCTATAGAAATAAAATTTTGTCAAAATTTTCTTTAGAAATACAATTTTGACAAAATGTTATATAGAAATACAATTTTGACAAAATGTTATATAGAAATACAATTTTGACAAAATTTTCTATAGAATTAAAATTTTGACAAAATTTTCTATAGAAATAAAAGTTTGACAAAATTTTCTACGGAAATAAAATTTTAAAAAAATTTTGTATAGAAAAAAAAAATTTGACAAAATTTTTTATTGAAATAAAATATTGACAAAATTTTCTATAGAAATAAAATTTTTACAAAATTTTCGATAGAAATAACATTTTGACAAAATATTCTATATAAACAAAATGTTGACAAAATTTTTTATAGAAATAAAATTTTGACAAAATTTTGTACAAAAATAAAATTTTAACAAAATTTTGTATAGAAATAAAATTTTAAACAAAATTTCTATAGAAATAAAATTTTCATTTGTTTTGTGTTTGACAAAATGTTCTATAGAAATAAAATTTTGACAAAATTTTCTATAGAAATAAAATTTTGACAAAACTTTCTATAGAAATAAAATTTTCAATAGAAATAAAATTTTGACAAAATTTTCTATAGAAATAACATTTTGACAAAATTTTCTATAGAAATAAAATTTTCTATAGAAATAAAATTTTGACAAAATTTTCTATAGAAATAAAATTTTGACAAAATTTTCTATAGAAGTATACTTTTGACAACATTTTTTACAGAAGTAACATTTTGACAAAATTTTTGATAGTAGGTTAGATCAGATGGCAGCCCATAGACTATTCAGTCCATTGTGATACCACATTGGTTAACTTCTCTCTTATCACTGAGTGCTGCCCGATTCCATGTTAAGCTCAACGACAAGGGACCTACTTTTTATAGCCGAGTCCGAACGGCGTGCCACATTGCAGTGAAACCACTTAGAGAAGCTTTGAAACCCTCAGAAATGTCACCAGTATTACTGATATTCCACCATTGAAAAACTTTTTGGTTTTAGGTCGAAGCAAGAACCGAACCTACGACCTTGTGTATGCAAGGCGGGCATGCCAACCATTGCACCACGGTGGCTCCCCTATGCCTAAGATTGTCTAAATGTGACGTCACATAGATGACTATCTTGCAATTTCAGTTGGTGCAAGAATCGAACCCACGACCTTGTGTATGCAAGGAAATATAGAAATAAAATTTTGACTAAATTTTCTATAGAAATAAAATTTTGACAAAATTTTCTATAGAAATAAAATTTTCTATAGAAATAAAATTTTATCAAAATTTTCTATAGAAATAAAATTTTGACAAAATTTCTATAGAAATAAAATTTTGACAAAATTTTCTATAGAAAAAAATTTTTATTTGTTTTGTTTTTGGCAAAATTTCTATAGAAGTAAAATTCTCATTTGTCTTGTTTTTGACAAAATTTTCTATAGAAATAAAAATTTTGACAAAATTTTCTATAGAAATAAATTTTTATTTGTTTTGTTTTTGGCAAAATTTTCGTTAGAAATACAATTTTGACAAAATGTTATATAAAAATACAATTTTGACAAAATTTTCTATAGAAATAAAATTTTGACAAAATTTTCTATAGAAATAAAAATTTTGACAAAATTTTCTATAGAAATAAAAATTTTGACAAAATTTTCTATAGAAATAAAAATTTTGCCAAATTTTCTATAGAAATAAAATTTTGACAAAATTTTCTACGGAAATAAAATTTTGACATAATTTTCTACGGAAATAAAATTTTGACAAAAGTTTCTATAGAAATAAAATTTTTACAAAATTTTCTATAGAAATAAAATTTTAACAAAATTTTCTATAGAAATAAAATTTTAACAAAATTTTCTATAGAAATAAAATTTTAACAAAATTTTCTATAGAAATAAAATTTTAACAAAATTTTCTATAGAAATAAAATTTTGACAAAATTTTCTATAGAAATAAAATTTTGACAAAAATTTGTATAGAAATAAAATTTTGACAAAATATTCTATAGAAATAAAATTTTGACAAAATTTTCCATACAAATAAAATTTTGACAAAATTTTCTACAGAAATAAAATTTTGACAAAATTTTCTATAGAAATAAAATGTTCATTTGTTTTGTTTTTGACAAAATTTTCTAAAGAAATAAAATTTTGACAAAATTTTCTATAGAAATAAAATGTTGACAAAATTTTTTATAGAAATAAAATTTTGACAAAATTTTGTATAGACATAAAATTTTAACAAAATGTTTTATAGAAATATAATTTTCTATAGAAATAAAATTTTGACAAAATTTTCTATAGTAACAAAATTTTGAGAAAATTTCGTCAATGCCCATTGTGAGGAAGTTCTCCCTTTTTAAGGAACTACTAAATTTCCCTTGTTGAAGCAAGCTAAATTACAAGTAGAGAAGTATTAGCACCACCACTCAATGTTAATTCTGAGCTGCAATGAGAGTAAATACGAGTGTTGAGATGCTCAAAACATGGGAGTAAAAAGCCATCCTATAGAAATACTACGTATTTTCCACACTCTTTCTCTATCTCCCGGTAACAATTAGCAAAACTTAAAAGATAATTCTGCCTTAAGAGCATCCTTAGTGCAATTCTTCGCTTCTTTATCTCGGAATCAATATCAGAATCATTTGGGCAATGACAAAATCTTTGGAACCAGGCGTGTTCTTTTATTTATTTATTTTTTCAGTGTAACACCAGTTTTTGTGGACATCAAAATTAATGTTTAAGGGATGTTAGCTCATTGGTTTGTTTCTCCACATTGAATTTGATACTAATTTCAAACATTATTTGAGGTCTAGCGCATACGTAAGTTTTAGTTTTTAATAAAATTGTGCTAAGCCCTTTAATTGTTCGGTGCCGGAGAATTACGAAAACTTTCGATTTGCAAAAATTTTATACAGGCACATAGATAGTGTGGATACAAAGTAAAGATTACGGGGTTTCGTGTTCACTTGTTATTAAAAGTTTCTATGGAATTAATTTATGTCCAAAATAGAATTGGAGAATTGGATTATTTTGGGAGGAGAACTTTTGCAACAGAATATATCCTAGACATAATATGTGGATTAAAAGGTGACAAAAAAAGAAAGCTAAGCAATTACAAAACTTCTTGAAATTGGACATCAACTTGATAAGCTTTTGGATATATTGTAATATAGAATATGTGTTACGACGGTCGCCTTTTATAATTCGGGATTAGAGAACCAAATCGCTACATTCCCCCATTAAAAGATATGCACTGTTAAATGCGTTTGAACTTATGCTACTCCGACCATGAGGTATCTCCAAAACATTCATTCCGAACGCATCAACCGCTTCTGCTCGAATTTTTGGTTTCACGTACGTACGGGACTAACATTAAGTTAATCAGTGCCAAGTCAGGACTATACGGTAAGTGACCCATCAAATCAATGGTTTCTGTGCTAAAAAAGCAATTGTTTGCGCCAATATGTAAGATTTCGCATTGTCGTGGTGAAAAAAAAATCAGGAAAACCATCCGCTGAATATGTAATCCATATTCAGCGGATGGTTTTCCTGATTTCTTGGAAGACAAATGGCAAGCAAATGGCTTTGTACAACCCAGAATTGACTGTTCTGCGTTTGTCTAGAGGTACGATTGCGACATGTCCCCATTTTCCGAAAAAAACAGGCGATCATTTGCGTGGAAGTGCTTCGTGAGGTAGTAACTTAACGACCAATCGAAACGAGCCTTTTTTGAGCGATTGACACAAATTGTGTGGGATTCAACGCAAATGTTCACGCAGAGAAGAAATATGATCACCCGAAAAATGTTTATGTTTCAAGTGCTAAATGTTATGTTTGGACAGTGAAAATGGAACATTTTTGTCGCAAAAATGTTTTTTTTTTTTTTTCAGCAAACATATACATGGTTGCCGAAATCAATTACAAAGTTTTCGAATAAATAACCTTTTTGCGACAAACATGTTACATGTTCCCCGTTGAAAACTTTGCACTTGAAAAATGTTTGGGGTGATCACATTCCTTCTCTGGGTGCTCATACAACATTGAATGTATGATGGTCTCACGAATGCCTAGGTTAGGTTAGGGGCTGCCACCTACCCGATGTATCAGGCTCACTAAGACTATTCAGTCCATTGTGATACAACATTGGTGAACTTCTCTCTTATCACTGAGCGCTGCCCGATTCCATGTTAAGCTCAATGACAAGGGACCTCCTTTTTATAGCCGAGTCCGAACGGCATTCCACATTGCAGTGAAACCACATAGAGAAGTTTTGAAACCTTCAGAAATGTCACCAGCATTACAGAGGTGGGATAATCCACCGCTGAAAAATTTTTTGGTGTTCGGTCGAAGCAGGAATCGAACCCACAAACTTGTGTATGCAAGGCGGACATGCCAACCATTGCACCACGGTAATAGTATAATTTTGGCAAAATTTTCTTTAGAAGTAAAATTTTGGCAAAATTTTCTTTAGAAGTAAAATTTTGGCAAAATTATACAATTACCGTGAAAAAATTTTCGATAGTATGAATTTTTGACAAAATTTTCTTTAGAAGTAAAATGTTGACAACATTTTCTGTTGTATGAAATTTTGACAAAAGTTTTCTAAAGAAATAAAAATTTGCCAAAATTTTCTATAGAAATAAACATTTGACAAAATTTTTTATAGAAATAAAAATTCGACAAAATTTTCTATAGAAATAAAATTTTTACAAAATTTTCTAAAAAAAAAATAAAATTTTCGCAAAATTTTCTAAAGAAATAAAATTTTCGCAAAATTTTCTATAGAAATAAAATTTGGACAAAATTTTCTATAGAAATAAAATTTTAACAAATTTTTCTATAGAAATAAAATTTTCACAAAATTTCTTAAATAAATAAAATTTTGACAAAATTTTCTAAAGAAATAAAATTTTATTCTTATTATTAATTTTGATCGGCTTGATAATATTTATTTTCAATATTTCAGTTAGTGCCACTAACCAATTTCGCAAACAATATTTACCATTATTCGTATATAAAATTTTGATAAATTTTTCTTTATAAATAAAATTTCGACAAAGTTTTCTATAGAAATAAAATTTTGAGAAATTTTATTATAGAAATAAAATTTTCAAATGAGGAATGTGATAATTCCGAAACAGCTGTACATCCAACCATCTTGAAGTCTATAGGGCTTTGCCCAAATAAATTTGACAACCATACTTTTCCTCTATTGGTTAAGCTACACTTGTAGTTTAGTCAATGCATGGTTTTAAGCTGAGATCAAAAACAAAAATAATGATTGGAGAGAAACCAACAATAACAAACAAAACGAAATTTTCTATATAAATAAAATTTTCACAAAATTTTCTAAAGAAATAAAATTTGCGCAAAATTTTCTATAGAAATAAAGTTTTGACAAAATTTTTTTTATATAAATAAAACTTTTTACAAAATTTTCTGTAGAAATACAATTTTGACAAAATTTTCTATAGAAATAAAAGTTTGACAAAATTTTCTATAGAAATAAAATTGTTACAAAATTTTCTATAGAAATAAAATTTTGACAAAATTTTCTATAGAAATAAAATTTTGACAAAATTTTCTATAGAAATAAAATTTTGACAAAATTTTCTATAGAAATAAAATTTTGACAAAATTTTCTAGAATTGAAATTTTGACAAAATTTTCTATACAAATAAAATTTTGTCAAAATTTGGAATAGAAATAAAATTTTGCCAACATTTTCAATAGAAATAAAATTTGGACGTTATTTTCTATATAATTCAAATTTTGACAATTTTTATAGGAATAAAATTTTCACAAAATTTTCTATAGAAATAAAATTATGACAATTTTCGATAGACATAAAGATTCGATAATTTTTTCTATATAGAAATGAAATTTGGACAAAATTTAAAATTTGACAACCTTCTATATAGAAACAACATTTTGAAGAAATTTTCTATAGAAATAAAGTTGTGACAAAATTTTCTATAGAAATAAAAATTTGATAAAATTTTGATAAAATTATCTATAGAAATAAAATTTTGACAAATTATTTTATAAAAATAAAATTTTGAGAAAATGTTCTATGTTATAGAAAAAATATTTACAAAATCTTCTATAGAACTAAAGTTTTGACAAAATTTTCTATGGTAGCAGCAACAGAAATGAGAGGACAACACCAGTGACATAGGTTTTAATTTTATTTATTTATTTTATTCCCGTCGATGGTTTCCGAAGGAGATCGAAATATCGTATTATAAAAAATAAAACAGAAAATAAAACTTTGTTTTCGAGCTTGAATTTACAAAAAGAAAACAAAAGGAAATACTATTTTCACAAAATTTTCTATAGAAATAAATTTTTAACAAAATAAGATTTTTTGTTTGGTATTTTTGGGTACCAATCGTCACATGACAACACCAGTGACATAGGTTTTAATTTTATTTATTTATTTTATTCTCGTCGATGATTTTCGAAGGAGATCGAAATATCGAATTATAAAAAAAATAAAACAGAAAATAAAACTTTGTTTTCGAGCTTGAATTCACAAAAAGAAAACAAAAGGAAATACTATTTTCACAAAATTTTCTATAGAAATAAATTTTTAACAAAATAAGATTTTTTGTTTGGTATTTTTTGGTACCAATCGTCACATGACGATCTTGCAATATCAGTTGGTGCACATCATCAATGGTTTCCGGACAACATATTTTGGAAGGCCTTAACGAAATTTGTCCGGAGCTTCATTGCCCAAAATTTAATTAAGTTCATCGATGCACTGTTTTATAGTTAGGTTACGTTAGGTATAGTGGCAGCCCGATATTTTCAGGCTCACTTAGACTAACTATTCAGTTTAGCTCAATGACAAGTGACATCCTTTTTATAGCCGAGTCCGGACGGCGTTCCACGTAGAGATGCTTTGAAACACTCAGAAATGTCACCAGTATTTCTGAGAGGGGATAATCCACCGCTGAAAAACTGTTTGGGGTTCGATCGAAACTGTGGTTGAACTCACGACCCTATGTGTGGAAGGCGGGCATGCTAACGATGCCTCTCTTGGTCCAATTGTGTCCAACATTGGTACCAAAAATCTCCTGGGATTCTCACCAAGATCTGAGGGTGTACAGTCGTCTTCACTTCCTCATTTGGTTTATTTTATAGGAAAACCTCGTACACCCCCTTATCCATATAACTTTGTGTTAGTGATAGCCCACTTTGATTTCCGTCCATAGAAGAAAGTCCTACACACCGGCCAAAGGTAGGCCATGCAAGAAACTAATCTGATGCAATACAAACAATAGGATTCAAAGTTGTTACCATTGTCAAAGCGAAAATAGGCCCCACTTGAAAACGAAGCACCATCCTACAAATGAAATTGGGGTCAATTGGGGTTTATTTTCATAATGCAAACGGGACTAAAAAAAAAAATAAGATGAACTTTCTCGCAAAAAAAAAAAAAAGAGTTCTTTTTTTGTTTTCGATATACTTTTTTGGGTTCTATATTATTTATTTTTTTTGGGGCTCATTTTATGGGTCCTATATCCAAACAGCCCTCAAATTGCATTCGAAAAGTTGTGATGAAGATGAAACGGTGACCAAACTAGGAATGACGGTCTTAAAGGCAGGGTTTGTTGTGTATTTTTGTTAGGATTGGCAGGGAATTATCTCCTACGAGAATGTTCACGATTTAATTACATTTTTTTGGGCTAGATGAATCTTTTAAGTTGCTGTAAAAAACACAAATAACGCTCGTATGTTAAAACCTTCTGAGTACATATAACTTCAAAAATGTCAGTTGGAAGATTCCAACACCAGGGTTGCCCCAACGCAAAATATAAAAGACAACTCTCGTATCGATCCTCATGTTGTAATATTTAATCTCCGATATCATCCGACGGTTGCGCTCACCATAATTCCATCAGCCCATAAACCGCAACAAATTGTTACTTTTTCTAAATGCATTGGCAGCGTTTGCAATGTTTCTGACTGATCTTCACTTCAAAAAATGAGCGCGCGAGAACGCATTTTGAAAAAGAAAATTTAATTCAATTGTTCGATTCATGGTTAAATTGTAGACCAAACTGAAAATATTTGACAGTGAAATAAAACACGAGATGTGTATCAGCTATTTAAACCACTGGTTTCCAAAACCATTATATCTAATTAACTCCTTATTTTTTTTTTTCTGCAAAATTTTACTTGTGGCAACACTTTCGACTTTGATGTTTATTTCATTCCATTCACAGCGTTGGATATCATTAACATATTTATGTTGCAACTGTCATTAACTATTTATGATATTATATACTGATGTTCTATGGCTCAAAACTTTAATAAGTATGTCCCCCATAAAACCCCAAACTTATTTACACATTTATTCCAAAATTCCAAAAATAGTTGTCGAGTAAAACTCTCATCCCAACGGATGAGGACCTTTTGTTTAGCCTTATATAATTTAAATATGACATGAAGACAACACATACATATCATTGTTATATGATGAAACATTATGTCTAGACAACTTTCACTTTTTTTGTCTCGACGGGTCACACAAAGGCACACTTCAAACTTGATAAAAACAAAAAGAAAACTTTCAAAAGGAGAAAAGGAAAACAGCAAAAAAAAAATTGAAGAATAATGCCTATACCTAAATAAAGAAAAGAAAATCATGGAAAGGATGGATCTGGTTTTAAATCTCGACGGGACAAAAGCTAATTATTCATACAGTTTTACAGACAAGAATGAAGAAAACAAGAAAAGAAAACTAACTAACTAGGGAGTAGCATAAAGTCGTCTTATTATTTTCTTATATTTCTATAGAGACATACATAGATGAAAGCAATATAATTTAAAAGTAGACATAATATAAAATATGTCAGTACTATTTAATACAATAGAACCTGAATGGTTAAGAGCAGTGTTAAGCGTTGTGCTATTTTTATACGTTGACACTATTGCGCCACCAAATGCCACATTTTAAAAAATTTTTGTACATTTTTGTGCCACCGTTTTGCCAAGTAATGCCACTGTTGATGAGTATGAAAACAAATTAAGTATGAAACAAGTATATACGGCCGTAAGTTCGGCCAGGCCGAATCTTATGCACCCTCCACCTCCTCCATCGGTTTATATGGGAGCTATATATAATTATGGGCTGATAGGAACCAATTCCTGCATGGTTGTTGGATACCATATACTAACATCACGTACCAAATTTCAACCGAATGGGAAGAATTTTGCTCTTCCAAGGGGCTTGGAGGTCAAATCTGGGGATCGGTTTATATGGGGCCTATATATAATTATGCTCCTATGTGGACCAATTTTTGCATGGTTGTTAAAGACCATATACTAACACCATGTACCAAATTTCAGCTGGATCGGATGAAATTTGCTTCTCTTAGAGTCCTCGCAAGCCAAATCGGGGGATCGGTTTATATGGGGGCTATATATAATTATGGACCGATGTGGACCAATTTTTGCATGGTTGTTAGAGACCGTATACTAACACCATGTACCAAATTTCAGCCGGATCGGATGAAATTTGCTTCTCTTAGAGCAATCGCAAGCCAAATCGGGGGATCGGTTTATATGGGGGCTATATATAATTATAGACCGATGTGGACCAATTTTTGCATGGTTGTTAGAGACCATATACTAACACCATGTACCAAATTTCAGCTGGATCGGATGAAATTTGCTTCTCTTAGAGGCCTCGCAAGCCAAATCGGGGGATCAGTTTATATGGGGGCTATATATAATTATGGACCGATGTGAACCACTTTTTGCATGGTTGTTAGAGACTATATACTAACACCATGTACCAAATTTCAGCCGGATCGGATGAAATTTGCTTCTCTTAGAGGCCTCGCAAGCCAAATTTGGGGGTCCGTTTATATGGAGGCTATACGTAAAAGTGAACCGATATGGCCCATTTGCAATACCATCCGACCTACATCAACAACAACTACTTGTGCCAAGTTTCAAGTCGATAGCTTGTTTCGTTCGGAAGTTAGCGTGATTTCAACAGACGGACGGACGGACATGCTCAGATCGACTCAGAATTTCACCACGATCCAGAATATATACTTTATGGGGTCTTAGAGCAATATTTCGATGTGTTACAAACGGAATGACAAAGTTAATATACCCCCATCCTATGGTGGAGGGTATAAAAAAAACTTTTTACATTTTTATGCCATCATTTGGCCATGCAATGCCATTGTCGCCTTATTAAAATGGAACCATGTACACTTGCCAGAAAAAATATTCGTACATATGCACATATATTTTTTCGAATCCTAAATCAATACCTTGGACAGATTATATTTTTACCAATTTAACATCATTGATTTGTTGTAGAATTTACATACTTTTTAACGCGTGTCCAGAACTTTGTACCTATACTACATTGTTTTACAACGCTGATATATTAACTACCTTCATTTTGCAGCGAGAAAAAGTATTCGTACAAGCTTACTTCGGGGAATCCCACACGCATTGCAACACAAAAAACAGCATAAGGAGCAAAATATAAGTGAAATCAAATTAAAACGGGTTTTAAAAAATTGTGTATGGTAAAATTTCTGCACTGCAAAAATAAAATTAGCGATGAGCCCGAAAATAAAGGAAATCAGGCTTGATGAAAGAAAAATTATATTAAAATTGCACGAAGAGAAGAAAACTCTGCGTGAAATTGCTAATATAATAGGTAGAAGCCATTCATCTGTCCAATACGTCATAAAAAACTTCAAATTCACCGGATCTATACTGTCGCAACCACGTTGCGGGCGTCCTTCTAAGTTAACAGAGAGGGAAAAACGAAGTATTTTGGCGACTGTTAAGCAAAACCCCAGAATTACTGCTTCGAAAATTAAAGAAAACATCAAAGAATCGTATGAAAAAGATATTCATGAAGATACTATACGAAAAATTTTAAAGAAGGCAGATTATCATGGTCGTGTGGTGCGGAGGAAGCCTTATATATCCGAAGTAAATCGAAAGAAGCGAATGGAATTCGCCAACAAGTTTGTTCAAATGGATCCAGAATTCTGGAATCGTGTGTTATTTTCAGACGAAAGTAAGTTTTGCATTTTTGGCATAAAAGGAAAACAATTAGTGTGGCGGAATGTTGGAACAACGCTAAAAAAAGAAAACCTCGTTCCACAGTTAAACACGGTGGGGGTGGTGTCATGGTATGGGGGTGCATGTCTGCTAAAGGTGTTGGAAAATTAACATTTATAGAGTCTACTATGGATCAATATGGCTACATAGATATTTTGAAAGAAAATTTACGCCAAAGTGTTGAGAAACTTGGCCTTGGAGATGACTATTGGTTCCAGCACACCGCATTAAATGTGAAGTTGTGGTTGCTATATAATACGAAACATCAGCTCAATTCGCCTCCCCAATATTCAGATTTGAACCCCATAGAGCATTTGTGGGACTTATTGGAACGTAAAATACGGCAACATACAATATCGTCAAAGGAAATGCTTAAAAATGTTATTATGGCTGAATGGGACAAAATTAGCGAGGAAGAAACAACGAAACTGGTCAAATCAATGCCTAGTCCCACAAGTTATTAAAAAAGTTTATAAGACTGCAAAATTTAGAACAAATCAAAAATTACTTAATATGTACGACTACTTTTTCTAATGAATTTTTCTACTTTATTGTTTTTTTTTTCTTATATGTACCCAATGTGTAATATATTTTTTTTCAATATTAATTGTTAAAAATAAAAATACGTAAGTTAATGTATTCCTAAAAAAAATGTCCATCTTTCATGCATTATTTCAATGGTTTAAAAAGGCTTCTAGTGACATAGGCGGGTTGTACGAATACTTTTCCTGGCAAGTGTATGTCACTTTATATTCGCATTAACCCAGTTTGGACTCGGTCCATAGGGGAAGGATTTTAATGTCTATGTATTGGATAAAATCTCTAATCCTAACCGAATGGATTAATGAAATTATCCGATAAGAAGATTTTATTTGTTATTACACTGCTATGATTGACAAATATTTACATAATAACTATTTTACTTTCAGTTGTCACAATTATTATTTTTTACATATTCGAAGCCTACTCGATTCAAACCAAGTAGTATGTGGGATGCATCCCACAGTATTCCCTATCCAATGAAGTTGAAAGTGCTTAACCTATTTGGTCTGAATCACAATTATTTGGGATTTGTGCTGGTTTGACTCGACAGATTGAAATTGTGTTTTCTTTGCCGTTTAACACAAGTATGAGAAAAAAAAAACTTTTTACATTTTTATGCCATCTTTATGCCATGTAGTACCACTGTCGCCTTATTAAAATGGAACCATATATGTCACTTTACATTAAAATGTAACCATGAATATTAAAATGGAACCATGTATGTCACTAACCCAGTTTGGACTCGGTCCATAGGGGAAGGATTTTAACGTCTATGTATAGGATGAAATCTCTAATCCTAGCCTAATGGATTAATAAAATTATCCGATAAGAAGATTTTATTTGTTATTAAACTGCTATGGTTGACAAATATTTACATAATAATTATATTATTTTCAATTGTCACAACTATTATTTTTTACAACTTCGAAAACTACTTGATTGAATCCAAGTAGTATGTGGGAGGTATCCCACAGTATTCCCTCTCCAATGAAGTTGAAAGTGCTTAATCTATTTGGACTGACTCACAATTATTTGGGATTTGTCCTGGTTTGACTCGATAGATTGAAATTGTGTTTTCTTTGTCGTTTATAATAATTGTAACGTGTTTTAGAGTTTTGCTCAAAATTAAAAATGGACCAGTGTAAGGTGGCTGTAGCGATTTTCTCACACCATCTCGACGAATAAAGACATTTTTACATGTTTGGAAATGAAAATTGCATTAGACGATTTGAATTTAATATTTTTGGGTTGCAGTTCTTGCATGTCTGTTTTAAATTGTAATATGCATTCATTCGTTGGCCTTGTGTCCAATATTGGTACGAAAAAATCTCCTGGGATTCTCACAGTTTCTCCGTAAACAAGATCTGAGGTTTTACAGTCGTCTTCATTTCCTCATTTGGTTCATTTTATAGGAAAACCTCGTACACATCCCTATCCATATAACTTTGCGTTTGCGATAGCCCACTTTGAACTCAGTCCATAGAAGAAAGTCTGAAACACGGGCCAAAGGTAGGCGATGCAAGAAACGAATCTGAAGCAATACAAACATTAGGATTCAAAGTTGTCACCACTGTCAAAGCGAAAATAGGCCCCACTTGAAAACGAAGCACCATCCTACAAATGAAATTGGGGTCAATTGGGGTTTATTTTCATAATGCAAACGGGGCCAAAAAAATAAGTTGACATTTTTTCGCCAAAAAAAAAAAAATACAAAAAAGAGTTTTTTTTGTTTTCGATATAATTTTTTTGGGTTCTATATTATTTATTTTATTGGGGCTTATTTTATGGGTCCTATATCCAAACAGCCCTCAAATTGCAGTCGAAAAGTAGTGATGCAGTGGAAAAGGTGACCAAGCTAGGAATGACGGTCTTAAAGGCAGGGTTTGCTGTGTAGTTTGGTGAGATTGGCAGGGAATTATCTCCTACGAGTTAGTCCGGCCAGTAAGATAGGAATAGTATTCAATTGGGAGAACAGTGGACATGAATCGATATTGGCTCACCAGAATCTGCTGGAGGTTGATTAAGAGCAGTATTGCCATTATACCACATCAGTGGCAAATTTGCAGCTTTTTAATGCGTTGACACTTTTTTTGCCACTAAATGCCATACCATTTACATATGTGCCTCGTTTTTGCGTGTAAAGCCACTTTTTATTAATTCCTTTTTTTATTGCAAAAGTTTTCGTAAATTTTGATACCACATATCTTTAAAATTACGGATTTGATCGCTAAAGTTAGGTTCACTTAGACTATTCAGTCCATTGTTATAACCCAATGGAGAATTTCTCTCTTATTACTGATTCCATTTTAACTCATTTCACATTATGGTGAAACCACTTACACAAGCTTTGAAACACTCAAAAATGCCACCAGAATTACTGTACGCAGGGAAGGAATATGATCACATCCAGAGAATGTAGCCGACCCATTTTAGTCGGCGGCGGCTGGCACTAATGGCGATTTCGATTGGTAAAAAAGGTGGAACAATCTCGAATTTGATTGCCAAATATGAAGGACACTGTCATAGCTTTTGGGTCCTGTATTCCTCACAATATTATGAATTCACAATAACTTTGGAAAGTCACTATTATTTTGGCGAAAATATAATTAGGAAAAAAAAAGTAGTGTAACATCAAGGCAACATTTTTTTTTTGCGAAACGAAAACGGCGTAAAATTTTGACTCCGGCGGCGGCGGCTTGACGGCTAAGCCGATACAAATTTGTCTATTCGGCGGCGAACAATTATCCATTATAAAGTCAATTTGAAGTTATATGAATGAATTTACATTTCATTCAAAGCTAATTTTTTTGCTAATTTTAAGTCGAGATGAGTAGAGATATTCGGCGGCGGCTTCGACTGGCAAAAATTGGTTAGCAGCGGCTAAAATCGGCGGCTTCATTCTCTGATCACATCCTAGAGCAACATTGTAATTTTTAATGAAGAACATTTTGCCACAAAAATTTTGTTTTCTCGCCAAAAATAAAAAGTTTGTCGAAATCATATACATACTATCAGAGAAAATAACCTGGCTAGGTTAGGTTAGGTGGTAGCCCAATGTATCAGGCTCACTTAGACTATTCAGTCCATTGTGATACCACATTGGTGAACTTCTCTCTTTATCACTAAGTGCTGCCCGATTCTATGTTAAGCTCAATGACAAGGGACCTCCTTTTTATAGCCGAGTCCGAACGGCATTCCACATTGCAGTGAAACCACTTAGAGAAGCTTTTTAACCCTCAGAAATGTCAACAGCTTTACTGAGGTAGGATAATCCACCGCTGAAAAACTTTTGGTGTTCGGTCGAAGCAGGAATCGAACCTACGACCTTGTGTATGCAAGACGGGCATGCTAACCATTGCTCCTAGCCATAACCTGGCTAGGACAAATATGTTACATATTCACCGTCCAAAAATAATACTTTGCTTTAGGACGTGATCATAATCATTCTCCGGATGTGAGAGGAGATAAACTACCGATGAAAAACTTTTTGTTTGGTCGAAGCTGGGATGGATCCCAGCAACCTTTGTATGCAAAGCGGGCATGTAAACATTGTACCACGGAGCTTTAACCTAACTTCCCAAAATTGTGTCTAATACTTTAGTTTTCAGCAAATTGTATCCTCTCAAACCATAGTGACGCCTAAAAATATGCAAAGAAAATTTTCTGTTGTAGGTAAACCTGGTTCTATCATGAACTTTTAATTTCATGGATGGATTTTCGATGCAATAGAGAGAAAGCGATTTTTGGTTTTATTAAAATCTAACTAAAAACGCGACTTTATAATATCATAAAAAACAACACTTATAAAATTTATTTAATTCTTATTTTACTTTTATAGGAAAAAAAACATGTGCCATTTGTATGGCTTTTGTTTTTAATCTGCAAATGACACTTTTTGTCTCGGTTTGAAGAAATTCTCAAGAACAATGCTGCTTGAGAGGTTGCTCTACATTCGACAGACCTCGTGAACCAAGTGACAAACAATTTTTTCTTGGTGAACATTTTTTTGTAAACGAGGCTTCCAAAAATCAACAATCCAAAGAAACGAGGTCTTTTAATGGTGATGGATACAACAAATTACCTTGGTTTTATTTTACCTAAATCGGATAATTGTAACCATGGCAATTAAAACCTAGATTTTCATGCAGAAATAATAGATTCCATTTTACTATACATGATAATAAGTCCTTCAAGATATTGACAAGTTCAATGGAATAATTAAGATATCAATTAACGGAAAATCATTAATTAATTTCTTTCAAAAACAATTCGCAGAAACCATTTATAATTCCAATACAGAGCAATGAATTTTCTTTCTCCAACATAAAACAATATCGCTCCTAAGAGTATGCTACAATTTAACATCACTTGTGTAAACACTCTAACGCCCATCAATGTAAGAGCATCGGAAAAAATCAACAATACAATCGCATAAAATCCCTCTACAATTAGCCATAAATCAATCGAGATATGGAACAAAAGCGAATAAAGCAACCCAACCAACCAATGGTATACACATAAACATATCAAAGCTTCGAAAGGTTGAAAAATTGGTAGTCGTTGAATAAAAAAAAAACGAAAGCTGAAAAAAAACAAAACAAATATTTTTCTGTTTATTCGTTCTTTCGTTGTGAAAGGAAAATTTGTCGAATACTTACGAAAAATTGCTCGACAGGAATCTTTGGAAAGTGTTGTAGGATAGGAAAACAAGAAAACGCATAAAGGAATCCATTGCAAATCGAACACATGTTGTAACACTACGTGAAAGGAATTTTTCTTTACTTGACAATGGCTTTATTATTGTAGCCATACATCATAAATTCGACGTCTGGCAAGCAGTATAAAAAATGCTTTAAGAAAATGAAAAGTTTCCGTGACACAAGTGTCATTGATAGACATAGAGATGCTGAGAGTTATGGGCGACTCAAATAATTTATGATGAGCAATTAATAGTCTTTGTCTTTGAGAGATATTTAAGTTTAAGGTAAATCACAGTACGGAACAACCGTGTTTCTTCAGGAAAGGCAGCAGACGTTTATTAAAACACTCTTTCACGTAAATTTCTTGGTTGACAGTCCCGGAAGCTATGAAAATGCTGCTTTTCAAGCCACAGGTACAGATGGCTTGCCAAACCAGATATTTCTTTGCGAACTTTGACAGTTATGTACTTGAAAATATCTGCTACCTTTCCGCTTCCTTTTGCCTGTCCCGGAAGCTGCTTGTAGTCGGCTTTGACGTAGGTTTCGTCGTCCATTACCACGCAGTCAAACTTCGTCAGCATCGTCGTGTACAGCCTCCGGGATCGCGCTTTGGAGCCTCTAAGAGAAGGAAATTTCATCCGATCCCGCTGAAATTTGGTACATGATGTTAGTATATGGTCTCTAATGACCATGCTAAAATTGGTCAACATCGGTCCATAATTATATATAGTCGCCATATAAACCGATCACTAGATTTGACCTCCGGAAGACCAAAATTCATCTGATTCAGTTCAAATTTGGTACGTGGTGTTAATATATGGCCTCAAACACCCATGCAAAAATTGGTTGAAATCGGTCCATAATTATATATAGTCCCCATATAAACCGATCCCCAGATTTGACCTCCGGTGCCTTATGGAGAAGCAAAATTCATCCGATCTGGTTGAAATTTGGTACGTGGTGGTAGTATATGATATTTAACAACCATGCCAAAAGTGGTCCATATCAGTCCATACTCATATATAGCCCCCATATAAACCGATCCCGAGATTTGGTTTTGGAGCCTCTTGGAGGAGCAAATTTCATCCGAGTCAGTTGAAATTTGGTACATTGTGCTACTATATGGCGGTTATCAACCATGCCTATCACACAAAAATTGGTCCATATCAAGTTCATAATTGTATGTAGCCCCCACATAAGCGACCCCCATATTTCAATTCTGGCTCTCTACATATCGTGCAAAAAGTCTATCTTCGGTAGAAGTTTCTACGCAATCCATGGTGGAGGGTACATATGATTCGGCCTGGTCGAACTTACGGCCGTATATACTTGTTATGCTCCATTTGTGTATAATATTTTCTAATTTTTTAGTTAATCTAATTAAGTTATTGCAGTCAAGAAAACTTTCTCTCTAAACCTAATAATTCCATAAACGAAAAAACCACCCTCAAAAAAAAATTGCTACTGTAACATATGCCCCAAACACATGTTGCTTCAAGCATATATATTATCAGGATTGGTCCAAACAAAATAAACAAACAAAATGACAAATTTTAATGATTTTTTTTTGTGGATATTTTTAAGGCGCCAAGTGTTTACTTCCATTATTTTACTTGCCACATAGGTTAGGTTAGGTTGTAGAGGGTGACATCAATGTTTTATATTGATGCCCACTTAGACCAGTATAGGTCCATTGTGATCCCTCGATGTGATTTTTCAATCTATCTTCTTCCGATGCGGCCGCCTCGTCCCAGAAACTTCCCTCTGCTCGTTCTCTTTGAAAGAAATCTCAGAATAACTAACCAGAGGCCCTGATGAAGGCAAGCATGTTCCTTAAGCTGCACTCCCGTAGATCAGTGAGAGTCTGAAAGAAAAAGGAGCCCAGTATCTTGTTTCTTTTGAAGGATAAATCTGGGCACTGGCACAGGAAGTGGTACGAGTCCTCCGTAACTTCCGGGTCCAGGCACCATCTACAGATATCATCGTCTTTAAGTCCTATTCTTACCATGTGTTTCCCAAGTGTGTTGTGTCCTGTTATAATACCAATCAGTGGCCGTAATTCCTCTCTGCTCATCGACAACAAAATTTCGCAGTTTCTACGTTTCTTTTCATCCCATATCAACTTGGTTTGCTCGCAACCAACCGAAGAGACCCAGCGTCTACGCCATTGCTCATCATATTTTACCTCTATCCTGTAATGATAAGAAGATAGTGGAGGAAAAACGTCCGCTAGGACATTGTTCGTTCCACGAGCACCCTCCTTAGCCAGCACATCCGCTTCCTCATTTCCTATTATCCCATAGTGCCCAGCACAGAGTTATATTATGCTGTTCAGTGAGAACCTTGAGTTCTCGACGACAGCGGCTGACTACCCTAGACCTTATGTCAGTACTGCACAATGCCTTTATAGCTGCCTGACTGTCGATGAAGAAGCTGATATCGCTTCTGTATAACGGCCTCATCAACAGCGATTCAGCAGCCTTCGTGATCGCATACATCTCAGCGTGAAAAATGCTGCAATACTAAAAAAAAAAAAAAAAAAGGTGTGCGCGTGAGTGAAATTTCATTCACACTCACGCACATTCACGAAGCAAAATGTTTGTTCACGCACGATATGTTTGGTAGCCACTCACACTCACGCACGTTCACGAAATGTAAACCGGTACTCACGCACGCTCACGCACGAACTATTTTTGAAGACTCACGCACACGCACGATTCACGTCAATTAACGTGACTCACGACAAATTCACGAGACTCACGACAAATTCAAGAGACTCACGGCATTTTCCAACCGGGAAAGAGGAAAGGTAACAAAATTAATAAAAATAAAAAATAGGAGATAGTTCAACAGCTAAATAGAATTCAGTTATCGTCTCAGAAAGAATTAAATCTCGATTTTTTTCGTGAGCGTGATTTTGCAGAAATTTTATTCACGCACATTCACGAACCGATTTTATTTCTCACGCACGACATATTATTTTTTTGTCCCATTCACGCACATTCACGAAAGTTTCTTCAGATTTTGTTCACGAGTCAACTGATTCACACGTGAATCACGCGTGTCACGACAGTTTCGTGTCACGCGCACACCTCTACTCTCTACACACAAAAAAATTTCACGAAAACTTTTCCAATTAAAATTTTAATTAAGTTTTAAAAAATATTCAATTAAAAATTTAATTGATTCAACAAATTTTTTTAATTGAAACAAAAATCAATCACAAAAATAATAGTATCAATTAATTTTTTAATTGGATCAATTAACTTTTTAATTGACCTTCAATTAATTTTTTAATTGATACCATCATTTCTGTGATTGAAGACATTTCAATTAAAAATTAATTGGATCAACTAATTTCGTGATTGAATCAGAAAAAAACTTTTTTGTGTGTAGGTCTCTCTTTCTAAACACATATATGTTTATGGGCTATTTCTAAATTGATATATGTTAGCATACAAGCATATTTATTTACAAACATTTTATGTCGCAAACATAAATGTTCTAACATATTAACATATATGTCCCAAACATGTTATGCTAGTTTACGAACATTATACACTTGCACTTAAAAATATTGTGTTAAAAAATTTGAGTTTCAAACATATAATTTTTACACACAAACATATGACAAACAGTCTTTGTGTCGTCTTTGTGTATCTAAAGCTAAAATACATAAATAAATAAATAATACAATTAACATATAATTGTTTACCTCAATAAAAAAATAATTGGGTTTTGAGAACAAAACCAATTAAATTTGAATTCATCTGTAATTAAGATCTTCTAGACTAAAAATCAACATTTGTCATCAAAGGAGTGTAGAGACAAACAATTATTTCAGATACTACTGCATCGAATACTAACAAATCTCGAATTTCAGCGCCTACACAAACAAGATAACTTGGAAGGATTCCCAGGGTGAATAAGCCCAAGTAAAGTAAATACACATCGTGTGTAAAACGAAATTGAAACAGAAAATTAATCTCTTTCTCACATCCAAGTCGACAAATCCACATAGGTAGTATTCCTTTGATAGCAAGGACTTGATTCTATCTCGGCACACCATCAGACACAACCACCCATCTAACAAACCACCATCATCATTATGAAGCCAATATTTGATGTGTTTATTTTGCCCCCAGACTAGGAAAGTCTACCGACTGAATGTCTCTACCTTTGTCAGTCAGCCAGTCTGTGGGGGAATATGCGTGTATGCAGAGACACACACACGCACATACTTGCACACAAAAGTGGCAGTAATTGTATGTTTGTTGAGTACTTTTTTCCCAGTAGTTACACGAGAAAGAGTGAGTATGGGGACTATGTGCGTGTATACACATGGGCCCAGAGTTATTCCTTAATTTATTAGACAGCCACTGATAGGGAAATTTCTCTTGAATATGTACGCAAAAAAGGGGAAGAGATCAAATCCCAAAAACGTCAATTCAAATTTTTGCGGATATTTGCCTTTTTTCTTGCCTTAGAACCATTACACATTTCAAGAATTAATGATATGGTCATGGTGTGATGATGACGATGGTGTTGGAAATGATTAAATGATTGATTTTTGTTGGCTATTTTGGTATAAATGACCCACGATAAAAAAAACACGCACACACACTGAAAACCATTAAGCTTAATGTGTGGGATATTCAATTTCTAAAATATATGAGTAATCGGTTTCGATATAAACATGCCATTTAATGGCATGTAAATGGGTTTGGCTAACAGTTAACATTTTTGAAGCATATTTTTAGGATGATATATTTTTTCACCAATTTTTTTTTAGAAATGCTCCTAATGATGGTTATTTTTAACTGTTCAAATGTATATCCATGATGAAGTATATACGGGGTTACCCTGGTGGAATAGTTAGCACGCTCCATTGGCATCAAAGGCTAATGGGTTCAATCCCTTTTCCGATCGCATACCAAAAAGTTTTTCAGTGGTTTTCCCAACATTCGGTCTCGACTAAGGGCGTTTTCGTTTCACAAAAAAAATGTTGCCTTGGTCTTACACTACTTTTTTCCTCATTGTATGTTCGCCCAAATAATAGTGGTGCAATGGTTAGCATTCCCGCCTTGCATACACAAGGTCGTGGGTTCGATTTCTGCTTCGACCGAACACCAAAAAGTTTTTCAGGCGGTGGATTATCAGTAAAGCTGATGACATTTCTGAGGGTTTCAAAGCTTCTCTACACGCTCACAAAAAATCGCTTCTGTAACATATACTCCCAAACATATTTTGCTTCAAGCATATATATTTTTGGGTATTGCCCAAACATTTATATGTTTGATCTCTTCCAATATATAATATGTTTGAAAGCATATTGGTCTAAACAATATATGTTTGGGTAGTCTAAGTTCCAAACATTTTGTATTTTTGCATCCAAATTCAATAATGTTGTCTTCCAAAAAACAATATGTTATTATGTGAACATATAATATGTTTGGAAGCATTTTGCACCCAAAAATATTATATGCTTAAAAAAAATTCTCCCAAACAATATTGTGCTCAAAATTTTTTTTATTTATTTATATATTTACAATCATAATGAATTATGAAAATAAACAGGTAATATAGGTGCTAACAACATAGGTTTTCGACCTGAATGCTCAAAATTTTGTTTCTGCCTAATTGTATATTCCCCCACATCTTTCTCACTTCCACGAGATTTTTTAGTTCTTAACACTTTTTTCTGTGATACAAACGTTGTAGAAGAAATTATTCAATATTATTTATTTTTAATTTTTTAATTTTACCTTTTGCCGGACGGGGATTCGAACAGCGGACCACACAGTTTGTAAGGATCAAAGAAGTAGCTGATCAATTGCCCAAGGAAAAATAAAATGTTAATTTTGTAATAACAAGCAACAACCACCAACTTAATTCAATATCGCTCCCTGTTAAATAGCGCTCCAAACTACTAAACACATATATGTTTATAGGCTATTTCTAAATTAATATATGTTTGATTCCAAGCATATTATATTTAAAAACATTTTATGTCCCAAACATAATATGTTCTAACATATTAACATATATGTCCCAAACATGTTATGCTAGTTTATGAACATTATATGCTTGCACTCAAAAATATTGTGTTTAAAAATTTGTGTTCCAAACATATAATGTTTATAGCCAAACATATGAAAAACAGTCTTTTTCATCCGTGTAAGTGGTTTCACTGCAATGTGGAACGCCGTTCGGACTCGGCTATAAAAAGGAGGTCCCTTGTCATTGAGGTTAACATGGAATCGGGCAGCACTCAGTGATAAGAGAGAAGTTCGCCAATGTGGTATCAATGGACTGAATAGTCTAAGTGAGCCTGATACATCGGGCTGCCACCTAACCTAACATAACCTAAAGTTATTGTTAATTCATAATATTGATACAGGACCGAAATATCCTTTATATTTTTTGCAATCAATTTCGAGAACGTTGCACCTTTTTAACCAATCGAGATCGCCATAAGAAAAGGACGTCCTTCGTCATTGAGCTAAACATGGAAAGCGGGCTGCACTCATTGATAAGAAATAAGATCACCACTTGTGGTATCACAATGGACAGAATAGTCTAAGTAAGCCTGAAATATCAGGCTGCCATCATACCTAACCTTGGCTATCCTAAACATATACGGCCAAAAATTCGGCTATTCCGACTCTTATGTATCCTCTACCATGAGATGCTTACCAAGTTCTACTAAAGACTATCGACACAATCGATATATTTTTCTTGTGGTAACAGTTACAGACGACAAGAAGACTTAAACTTCTCAACATTTCCGTCTAAAATATAAGTTAGTCCATATAGAGTCTATGTGAGATGAGCAAATACATATTAAACTAGATATTTATCTGTAAGCCATTGTCATAAGAATCTGCTTATATTTGCTCGAATTGGTTACTTTGGTACGAATTATGGCCTTCAAATTGCCGAGACAGCCACTACAAGTGACCCTTCGGTATATTGGACCTTTCCCAGCGAGCAACACTTTGGTATTTTTAGTGCCAACCTTATTTTAGATAAAATGCCCTAGGTACAAAATTCCAACGGATTGAGATCCGTTTTGTGATTTCGTGATTTTTTTGTGCGGTAGAAATGAAACGAAAAACTTCCTTGTTAAACCATTCTTAGTTGAGGCGTGCTGAGTGCGATGATGCTGAGCCCAGTTACGTTGTCCATGGTCTGTGACCGAGATATTTGCCAGTCCAGGGTTTCACTTCTGTCTGTAGGTTTTTTACCAGATAATATTTATTTTGACCATATACTTTATGAATACAAGCGGGAAGCGACCATCGGCAGTTATGGCGGCCCAAACCTTTAATATTGGGGGTGCATGAGTTGTGGTGGCCAATCGAAGATGTAAATATACAGCTGAACTCTTTGGCAAGTAAATCCGTTCATTTTGCTTATTCACAAACTGCTCAATGGCTGGAATGGCTTTTCATCGAAGAAACCCAAATTCGGATTATGGCCATTTTTGGCAGTGTAACATTTTTATACCCTCCACCATAGGATGGGGGGTATATTAACTTTGTCATTCCGTTTGTAACACATCGAAATATTGCTCTAAGGCCCCATAAAGTATATATATTCTGGGTCGTGGTGAAATTCTGAGTCGATCTGAGCATGTTCGTCCGTCCGTCCGTCTGTTGAAATCACGCTAACTTCCGAACCAAACAAGCTATCGACTTGAAACTTTGCACAAGTAGTTTTTATTGATGTAGGTCGGATGGTATTGCAAATGGGCCATATCGGTCCACTTTTACGTATAGTCCCCATATAAACGGACCACCAAATTTGGCTTGCCGATCCTCTAAGAGAAGCAAATTTCATCCGATCCGGCTGAAATTTGGTATATGGTCACTAACAACCATGAAAAAATTGGTCCTCATCGGTCCATAATTATATATAGCCCCCATATAAACGGACCCCCAAATTTGGCTTGCGAATCCTCTAAGAGAAGCAAATTTCATCCGATCCGGCTGAAATTGGTACATGGTGTTAGTATATGGTCTCTAACAACCATGCAAAAATTGGTCCACATTTGGCAAAGAGAGTTTTCGTTATGCATGAAGTTTTTAAAATTCCAGATCCTTGAAAATACTTCCTTTAAAATCCGTTAATAAATTTCCACATACCTTTAATTTTTTTTTTTTTTAATAGATGTCACAAAAATTATAAAGCTTACCTAGAAAGAAAATACAAGAAAGGAAATTCGTTTAGAAATATATTTTATATTTATTTAATATTTATTTTTTTTATATATAAATTACATCTCCAAATAAATATTACACTAATGAATTTCAGTTATTTTAAAATTTTCATAATAAATTAATTAAATCCGAGAAATAATACATATTACCATCTCAAAATTGCAATTATTCCATTGTGACACATAGTCGTTTTTTTGGCAATTGAAAATATATAGAATATTAAATTTTTATGTAAAAAACAACGCATATTTGGAAAATTTAATCCCAAAAGAAAAATTCATTGCTGAGATTTCCCCCCATCATGACTTACTGCAGTTAAAACACAAAGCTGACATCGCCTCTCAACCTATTGTTTTACAGATGGTAGACTATGAAACTCCTAAAAGTATGCTTCCACAATATACCCAATACTCATACATACCCAAGAGACCCACACTAAGTATGAAGATCGTAATTTGAGTTATCTTCAGACTGTCATAGTTTAAGTTTCACATGCATTTTTTATTATGCTTTACTATAGTGACACTTCAGAAAGATGTGTTGTGTAGGTGAACAGTGGTTAAGAGGATGAGAGAGAATGTGAAAAATAATAACAAATATATCGGTCGTACGCCGACCAGGACGAATATTATATATTTTCCACCCAGCGTTGCCAGCATTTTTCTGGCTCTTGGTAATTTTTTGTTCCCCAAAAACCCCAATTTAAATACCACACAAAAATTGCATACCTCACAAAATATGCTCTGTTGTAGAAAGTCTGTAATAATTAAAAATGAATAAAAAAAATTAAATAAAAAATCAATAAAAAAATCACGAAGGTCACAGCTGGTTGAACTGTACAAAAAATGGTGAATTTTTTAATGTTTGGCAGAATCCTTGATTTTTTCGTAGATTTTACAAAATATTCCTTTTCAAAATTTCTCTATAAAAATAAAATTTTGACAAAATTTTATATAAAAATTAAATTACAACAAAATTCTATAGAAATAAATCTTTACGAAATTATCTATAGAATAAAATGTTCCATAGAAATAAAATGTTAACACAATTTTCCATAGAAATAAAATTTTGAAAAAAAAATTCTAGAAATAAAATTTTGACAAAATTTTCTATAGTAATAACATTTTGGCAAAACTTTCTACAGAAATAAAATTTTGACAAAACTTTCTATAGAAATAAAATGTTGACAAAATTTTCTATATAAATAAAATTAAAAAAAAAAAATAGAGATATAAAATTTTGACAACATTTTCTAGAGAAATAAAATTTTGACAAAATTTTCTATAGAAATACAATTTTGACAAAATTTTCTATAGAAATAAAAATTTGACAACATTTTCTATAGAAATAAAAATTTGACAACATTTTCTATAGAAATTAAATTTTAACAAAATTTTCTATAGAAACTAAATTTTAACAAAATTTTCTATAGAAAAAAATTTTTGACAAAATTTTCTATAGAATTTTGACAAAATTTTCTATAGGAATAAAATTTTGACAAAATTTTCTATAGAAAAAAATTTTTGACAAAATTTTCTATAGAATTTTGACAAAATTTTCTATAGGAATAAAATTTTGACAAAATTTTCTATAGAAAAAAATTTTTGACAAAATTTTCTATAGAATTTTGACAAAATTTTCTATAGGAATAAAATTTTGACAAAATTTTCTATAGAAAAAAATTTACAAAATTTTCTATCGAAATAAAATTTCTTCAAAATTTTCTATCGAAATAAAATTTCGACAAAATTTTCTGTAGAAATTAAATTTTGACAAAATGTTCTATATAAAGTTTTGACAAAATTTTCTATAGAAATAATATTTTGAAAAAAATTTTCTATAAAAATTAAATTTTGATAAAATTTTCTATAGAAATAAAATTTTGACAAAATTTTCTATAGAAATATAATTTTCTACAGAAATAAAATTTTGACAAATTTTTCAATAGAAATAAATTTTTGACAAAATTTTCTACGGAAATAAAAATCTGACAAAATTGTCTATAAAAATAAACTTTTGACACAATTTTCCATAGAAATAAACTTTTAACACAATTGTCTATAGAAATAAACTTTTGACACAATTTTCTATCGAATAATATACAAAATAATAACAAAATTTTCCATAGAAATAACATTTTGACAAAATTTTCTATAAAATGAAATTTTGACAAAATTTTCTATAGAAAAAAAAATTTACAAAATTTTCTATAGAAATACAATTTTGACAAAATTTTCTATCGAATTAAAATTTTTACAAATTTTTTTTATGGAAATAAAATTTTAACAAAATTTTCTGTAGAAAAAAAAAATTTGACAAAATTTTCTATGGAAATAAAACTCCGATAAAATTTTCTGTATAAATTAAATTTTTAAAAATTTTTTATGGAAATAAAATTTTGACAAATTTTTTTGTAGAAATAAAATTTTGACAAAATTTTCTGTAGAAATAACATTTTGACAAAATTTTCTACAGAAATAAAATTTTCTACTGAAATAAAATTTTGACAAAATTTTCTATAGAAATAAAATTTTGACAAAATTTTCTATAGAAATAAAATTTCTACAAAATTTTCTATCGAAATAAAATGTCGACAAAATTTTCTATAGAAATTAAATGTTGACAAAATTTTCGATAAATAAAGGGTGATTCTTTTGAGGTTAGGATTTTCATGCATTAGTATTTGACAGATCACGTGGGATTTCAGACATGGTGTCAAAGAGAAAGATGCTCAGTATGCTTTGACATTTCATCATGAATAGACTTACTAACGAGCAACGCTTGCAAATCATTGAATTTTATTACCAAAATCAGTGGCAGAAAATCCGCTTTTTTATCGACAAATTTTGTTCAGCGATGAGGCTCATTTCTGGTTGAATGGCTACGTAAATAAGCAAAATTGCCGCATTTGGAGTGAAGAGCAACCAGAAGCCGTTCAAGAACTGCCCATGCATCCCGAAAAATGCACTGTTTGGTGTGGTTTGTACGCTGGTGGAATCATTGGACCGTATTTTTTCAAAGATGCTGTTGGACGCAACGTTACGGTGAATGGCGATCGCTATCGTTCGATGCTAACAAACTTTTTGTTGCCAAAAATGGAAGAACTGAACTTGGTTGACATGTGGTTTCAACAAGATGGCGCTACATGCCACACAGCTCGCGATTCTATGGCCATTTTGAGGGAAAACTTCGGAGAACAATTCATCTCAAGAAATGGACCGGTAAGTTGGCCACCAAGATCATGCGATTTGACGCCTTTAGACTATTTTTTGTGGGGCTACGTCAAGTCTAAAGTCTACAGAAATAAGCCATCAACTATTCCAGCTTTGGAAGACAACATTTCCGAAGAAATTCGGGCTATTCCGGCCGAAATGCTCGAAAAAGTTGCCCAAAATTGGACTTTCCGAATGGACCACCTAAAACGCAGCCGCGGTCAACATTTAAATGAAATTATCTTCAAAAAGTAAATGTCATGGACCAATCTAACGTTTCAAATAAAGAACCGATGAGATTTTGCAAATTTTATGCGTTTTTTAAAAAAAAAAAGTTATCAAGCTCTTAACAAATCACCCTTTATAAAATTTTGACAAAATTTTCTATAGAAATAAAATTTTGACAAATTTTTCTATAAAAATAAAATTTTCTATAGAAATAAAAATTTTACAAAATTTTCTATAGAAATAAAAATTTGACAAAATGTTCTATAGAAATTAAATTTTAACAAAATTTTCTTTAGACATTAAATTTTGACAAATTTTTTTATAGAAATTAAATTTTGACAAAATTTTCGATAGAACTAAAATTTTGACAAAATTTTCTAAATAAAAAAAAATTTGACAAACTTTTCTACAGAAATAAAATTTTGACAAAATTTTCGATTGAAATAAAATTTTGACAAATTTTTCTATATAAATAAAATTTTGACAAAATTTTCTATATAAATTAAATTTTGACAAAATTTTCTATAGAACTAAAATTTTGGCAAAGTTATCTATAGAACTAAAATTTTGGCAAAATTATCTATAGAAATAAAATTTTGACAAAATTTTCTATAGAAATAAAAATTTGACAAAATGTTCTATAGAAATTAAATTTTGACAAAATTTTCTAAATAAAAAAAAAATTGACAAAAATTTCTAAAGAAATAAAATTTTGACAAAATTTTCTATTGAAATAAAATTTTGACAAATTTTCGTAGATTTTACAAAATATTCCTTTTCAAAATTTCTCTATAAAAATAAAATTTTGACAAAGTTTTATATAAAAATGAAATTACAACAAAATTCTATAGAAATAAATCTTGACGAAATTATCTATAGAATAAAATTTTAACAAAATTTTCCATAGAAATAAAAGGTTAACACAATTTTCCATAGAAATAAAATTTTGAAAAAAAATTCTAGAAATAAAATTTTGACAAAATTTTCTATAGTAATAACATTTTGGCAAAACTTTCTACAGAAATAAAATTTTGACAAACTTTCTATAGAAATAAAATGTTGACAAAATTTTCTATATAAATAAAATTTTGAAAAAAAAAAAAATTATAGAAATAAAATTTTGACAACATTTTCTAGAGAAATAAAATTTTGACAAAATTTTCTATAGAAATACAATTTTGACAAAATTTTCTATAGAAATACAAATTTGACAAAATTTTCTATAGAAATAAAAATTTGACAACATTTTCTATAGAAATTAAATTTTAACAAAATTTTCTATAGAAACTAAATTTTAACAAAATTTTCTATAGAAAAAAATTTTTGACAAAATTTTCTATAGAATTTTGACAAAATTTTCTATAGGAATAAAATTTTGACAAAATTTGCTACAGAAATAAAATTTTGACAAAATTTTCTATAGCAATAAAAATTTGACAAAATATTCTATAGAAATAAAAATTTGAAAAAAAATGAATAAAATTTTGGCAATATTTTTCAATAGAAATAAAATTTTGACACAATTTTCTATAGAAATAAAATTTCTACAGAATTTTCTATTGAAATAAAATTTTCTATAGTAATAAAATATTGACAACATTTTCTGTTGAAACAAAATTTTCTATAGAAATAAAATGTTGACAAAATTTTCTATAGAAATAAAATGTTGACAAAATTTTCTATAGAAATAAAATTTTGACAAAATTTTCTATAGAAATAAAATTTTGACAAAATTTTCTATAGAAATAAAATGTTGACAAAATTTTCTATAGAAATAAAATGTTGACAAAATTTTCTATAGAAATAAAATTTTGAGAAAATTTTCTATAGAAATAAAATTTTGACAAAATTTTCTATAGCAATAAAAATTTGACAAAATATTCTATAGAAATAAAAATTTGAAAAAAAATGAATAAAATTTTGACAATATTTTTCAATAGAAATAAAATTTTGACACAATTTTCTATAGAAATAAAATTTCTACAGAATTTTCTATTGAAATAAAATTTTCTATAGTAATAAAATATTGACAACATTTTCTGTTGAAACAAAATTTTCTATAGAAATAAAATGTTGACAAAATTTTCTATAGAAATAAAATGTTGACAAAATTTTCTATAGAAATAAAATTTTGACAAAATTTTCGATAAATATAAAATTTTGACAAAATTTTCTATAGAAATAAAATTTTGACAAAATTTTCTGTAGAAATAAAATTTTGACAAAATTTTCTATAAAAGTAGAATTTTGAGGGACAAAAATTTTTACAAAATTTTCTATAGAAATAAAATTTTGACAAAATTTTCTATTGAAATAAAATTTTGACAAAATTTTCTATAGAAATAAAAATTTGAAAAAAATTTCTATAGGAACGAACATTTGAACAAAATTTTCTATAGAAATAAAAATTTGAAAAAATTTTGTATAGAAATAAAAATTTGAAAAAATTTTCTATAGGAACGAACATTTGAACAAAATTTTCGATAGAAATAAAATTTTGACAATATTTTTCTATTGAAATAAAATTTTGACAAAATTTTCTATAGAAATAAAATTTTGACAACATTTTCTGTTGAAACAAAATTTTGACAAAATTTTCTATAGAAATAAAATCTTGACAAAATTTTCTATAGAAATAAAATTTTGACAAAATTTTCTATAGAAATAAAATTTTGACAAAATTTTCTATAGAAATAAAGTGTTGACAAAATTTTTTATAGAAATACAATTTTGACAAAATTTTCTATATCAATAAAATTTTGTCAAAATTTTCTATAGAAATAAAATGTTGAAAAAAATTGCTATAGAAATAAAATTTTCTATAGAAAAATAAAATTCTTCAAAAATTTTCTATAGAAATAAAATTTTGCAAAAATTTTCTATAGAAATAAAATTTTGATAAAAATTTTGACTAAATTTTCTATAGAATTAAAACTTTGATCTACAATTAATTATTATTCGAGCTATATGGACAAATTAGATGATGGAACTTGGTTAATAGAACCATTGAAAAGAAAACGCCAATGGTTCTATTAACGAAGTTCCTTAATCTAATTTGTCCATATAGCATGAATAATAATTAATTGTAAATTAAGATATAATACATTTGGACGTTAATCGCCTGTTTCTGTACCAGGCTAACATGAAAAATAAGAAATAAGATTTTGACAAAATTTTCTATAGAAATAAAATTTTTACAAAATTTTCACAAAATTTTGTATAGAATTAAAATTTTCGCAAAATTTTCTATATAAATAAAATTTTCAAAAAATTTTATATAGATGTACAATTTTGACAAAATTTTCTATAGAAACAAAAATTTGCAAATTAAGTTATTTTTTTTTTTGTTTAATTTGGTTTAAATAAAATTTTCGCAAAATTTTTTTAGAAATGAAATTCTCGCAAAAAATTCTATAGAAATAGAGTTTTTGCAAAATTTTCTATAGAAATAAAATTTTTCCAAAATAAGCTTTTTTTGGTGATTAGTTTTTTGGCAAAATTTTCTCCAATTGTTGGTAGATGTTTGTTTGGCTTGAATGGCAACCGTGATTGTAATACGTCAAAGATTCGAAACCAAATGCTCGAGAAATGAAAATTCGAGTTCAATCTCAAAACATAATAATGCCATGAAGTCAAATGGTGCTAAATTGGATTTAGTGTCATAGCATAATTTAATTCCACGAAAAAATTGATATTAAAAACTTTATTTAAAAAATTTATCTTTACCCTTGATTTCTTGAATTCATTTTTAATTGATAAAATATTCAATCCTTTATTATTTGTATTTTAATTAATTTTCGCATCGAATTTCACAAATAAATCATAAACAATTACCAATTAGCAAGGAGAGCTTAGTTATAAATTAATAAGCCATGTTAATACTGTGTAACAAACACTGTGTATATTTAGGATGTTTGTTGTTTTGTACATGTTCAACGTTTAAAGGCAGCGATTTAATGAAAGAACCTAGCAATAGAGAAATACAACACCCAAAAAACAGCAGCAACAACAATAATAACAACAACAAAATAAAATTAATTAAAATGGCATAAATATTTTAACAGCCATTCAACTGAAGTAGTAAAAGCAACAAACAGCAGCAGCTATAGTAGCGTTAAAAAAAACGTTTACGAAGAAAGCGCTAAAGAAGCAGCAGAAGCTAACAAAATAATTTGCTGCAAGACATACAGGAGGAGGATGTAACATTAACTACAAAAGTCTACACACGTTCGTACACATAAACTTTGCACAAACGTATTCGCACAAATGCAAATAAACGCACACACACACAGACACTTATATAAAACGGAAAAGGAAGTTTACACTACTTGAGTCGGGAGCCGAAAGCCGAGAGCCAGCAACAGCATCAACTTCATGACAAGAACAACAAAAGTATAATACAACATTTTTATAATTTTCTCTTTAGTTTTGTGCACCAAAGTTTGGTTGAATTGTGGGTCTGCACGTCTATTTTTTGGCGAAATGACTTTGATTGTGCCCAGGTATTGGGGTGGAACGCTAAAATACGAAAATTAAGAAGAAAGTTTAAATATACAATAAGTATATACAGCAGTAAATACCCACCACCATGAATCAAATATAATAGTTTACTTTGAAAACTCTTCGTCGTAGCGGGTTACTTGATAATATATAGAATTTTAGGGGTTTGGCGACAAATCTTCTCCCAAGCAAATCAGTTCAACCAGTACGTTTCCCGAAGAAAAAATTTAAAGATTCTACCTATGAAGACCAGATCAGATTCTGGATTTATGAGAACCAATTTTGTTTGAGTTTTAGAAAAATCATAAACATATCGTGTAAATGATGAGATAACACCTTGATTTGAAATCTTAAATCTGTAAGTTTTTTTGCCATTATTTAAATGAATACGATGAGTAAAATCTGGAAATTTAACTTTCACTTTCAAGCAATTTTCTGAGGAACGAAACTTAAGACAAACAAAGGTTTCTTTTGACACAAATTTTAGAGACAATCGTTAAATCGCTTATTAGTTTGCTCTAAACGAAAATACTTTATACGAAAGGGGAATTTCGTTTGTCTATAATTTCATTCCGGAGGAAAATATTTTTTTTTTTTGGTGTATCCTCAAGAAGTTAAATCGGTCTATATCGATGCCTTGCCAAATGGACCGGCAAAAATAAATGCGATACAGATTTTTTAAGGTCTCAAATTCCAGTATATTTAAATTTTTGTGCAAATCGGATAAAAACTACGGTTTCTAGAAGCCCAAGAAGTTAAATCTGGAGATCGGTCTTTGTGGAAGCTATACTAAAACATGGGTCGACACACACCATAGTCGGCTGATCTACTTCCTCAAATACCTCTAGAATTCCACTTTCAGACGAATTGGGTGAAAACTACGAATTCTAGAAGCCCAAGAAATTAAATCGGGAGATCAGTCTCTGTAGGGGCTATACCAAAACATGGACCGATACGGACCATTTTCGACACACCTATTTGTGATCTTAAAATACCTCTAGATTTTAAATTTCAAGCAAATCGGCTAGAAAATATAGACACACCCCTTTATGGTCCTAAAATACCTATAGTTTTTCAATTTCAGGCAAATCGGACAGAGAACACTGTTTCTAGACGCCCAAGAAGAAAAATCGGGAGATCGGTCTATATGGCGACTATACCAAAACATGGACCGATACGGACCATTTTCGACACACCCCTTTATGGCCCTAAAATACTTCTAGATTTTCAATTTGAGGAAAATCGGATAGAAAATACAGTTTCTAGACGCCCAAGAACCAAAATCGGGAGATCGGTCTATATGGGGGCTATACCAAAACATGGTCCGATGGGCATTTCCATTGGGCCATTTTCGGCACACCCCTTTATGGTCCTCAAGTACCTCTAGATTTTCAATTTCAGACAAATCGGATAGAAAATATAGTTTCTAGACGCCCAAGAAGCAAAATCGGGTGATCGGTCTATATGGAGGCTATACCAAACCATAGACCGATACGGACCATTTTCGACACACTTCTTGGGAGGCACCGTGGTGCAATGATTAGCATGCCCGCCTTGCATACACAAGGTCGTGGGTTCGATTCCTGCTTCGACCGAACACCAAAAAGTTTTTCAGCGGTGGATTATCCCACCTCAGTAATGCCGGTGACATTTCTGAGGGTTTCCAAGCTTCTCTAAGTGGTTTCACTGCAATGTGGAACGCCGTTCGGACTCGGCTATAAAAAGGAGGTCCCTTGTCATTGAGCTTAATATGGAATCGGGCAGCACTCAGTGATAAGAGATAAGTTCACCAATGTGGTATCACAATGGACTGAATAGTCTAAGTGAGCCTGATACATCGGGCTGCAACCTAACCTAACACACCTCCTTATGGTCCTAAAATACCTCTAGATTTGCAATTTCAGGCAAATCGGATAGTAAATACAGTTTCTAAAAGCCCAAGAAGCAAAATCGGGAGATCAGTCTATATAGGCTATACCAAAACATTGACCCATACGGACCATTTTCGGCACACCTCTTTATGGTCCTAAAATACCTCTAGATTTTCAATTTCAGGCAAATCGGATAGTAAATACAGTTTCTAAAAGCCCAAGAAGCAAAATCGGGAGATCAGTCCGTATAGGGGCTATACCAAAACATTGACCCATACTGGCCATTTTCGACTCACCTCTTTATGGTCCTAAAATACCTCTAGACTTTCAATTTCAGGCAAATCGGATAGAAAATACTGTCACCCTGTATACATAATGTAATCTTTTATACCATATAAATCTAATACACATCAACTTTATATCGATTTTTGTACAGATCAAAGTTCGTAAACCTTGATCACATATTGGGTATCAATGCCAACGTTCGGAATTTTAGTGTGTAATAAATCTAAAATTTAAGCTACACTTCTTCTTAATTCAAATACTTTCATCCACTCTACTAATTGTCTGGTTAAATGGAAAAATGAAATTCTATAAAATATATGCAATAAAAATAACAATAGACCACACTGCACCATTCAGGAAAAGAAGTAAACTTAAACAAATCTCTTTAAGCGGAAGTTGAAACAATTTAATTCTTAGAAACTTCCTGTATTTAATTGAAATAACTTACATGCACACACACACACAAGCACCCACGCTTCATAACTCAAGTCAAACTTACCCGCAATCACACACCCTTAAAAACTTCACATATACAAACAATTAAATGTTTTTTTTTCTTGTTTTTTGTTTTACATTTTATTTTTGTATTTTAATTTATATTCATATACACGGACCCCACCAAAAACTGCAATGGCAAACCTTAAAGCAAAAAAAAAAAAAACAAACATTTCATTTGCTAAAAGAAATAACTCCCCACAGCAGCCAGAAAATGTTTATAGGAAACTGTGGAAACTGAAATTAAGTTTTGTTTAAGACGGGTATGCAATACGGCGGGTGGCCTCAAGAAGAGGGCTTCGATAATTATCCAGTAGATGTATGTCAACTATATAAATTTCCTTCACCATAATTCTTTGCTCAAGTTCGTGAGATTTTTTTTATTTTGCTCCTTCTCTTAATCCCGTTTCCTTAATTTTCATCTCGAAATGAAAAACTTCATGGAAAATTTACTCAGGACTTGAATATGCATTGCAAATGCAGATAACTGTAAAAGTTGGCCGTGCTCTGGAATAATAGTGCTGCGGCTAGTATAGAGATGTACTATTAAAAAAAAAATAAATATGCATACAGTCACCAAATAAAAATCCCAAATTTGGGAATAATGAAAAACAAAACAAGTAAGGAAAGTCAAAAGTCGGGCGGAGCCTGCAACCCTCGTACATCTACATTTTCATTCCATCTCAAGTCCATCAAATTTGTTGAGTGCTATATATAAAGTTGTATGTTCCCATATAACTATATTTAAATCTGACCTGGTTTGGACAAAGTTTTGTTAGCCTTCTACACAATCTCTAGATTTAAATTTAAATTAGCTAATGCCTTGGGGCGTAGCACAATGTTAATAAAATATATGGGAAATATTTTAAAGCCACCTTTAGGCAACATTGCCACAGTGAATTTATGAATTATCGGCACGGTTGCCACTCATGCCACAAATAATTTACCAAACGTTGAAGAAAATTTAATCAAAAATCTACAAGATTTAAAAAATCTTTATTTTGAAGGTTTTTATCAAATTTGTGTGGTTAGTATGAAAAAGTTTATATCAGTTCAGTTCAGAAGATTTTGTCAAAATTTTATTTCTACAGAAAATTTTGTCATAATTTTATTTCAATAGAAAAATTTTCAAAATTGTATTTCTTTAGGCAATTTCATCAAAATTTAACCTCTACAGACAATTTTGTTAAAATTTTTATTTCTATAGAAAATTTTGTCAAAACTTTATTTCTATAGAAAATTTTGTCAAAATTTTATTTCTATAGAAAATTTTGTCAAAATTTTATTTCTATAGAAAATCTTGTCAAAATTTTATTTCTATAGAAAATTTGTCAAAATTTTATTTCTGTAGAAAATTTTATTTCTATAGAAAATTTTGTCAAAATTTTATTTCTATAGAAAATTTTGTCAAAATTTTATTTCTATAGAAAATTTTCTCAAAATTTTATTTCTATAGAAAATTTTCTCAAAACTTTATTTCCATAGAAGATTTTCTCAAAATTTTATTTCTATAGAAAATTTTGTCAAAATTTTATTTCTATAGAAAATTTTGTCAAAATTTTATTTCTATAGAAAATGTTGTCAAAATTTTATTTCTATAGAAAATTTTGTCAAAATTTTTACTTCTACAGAAAATTTTGTTAAAATTTTAATTTCTATAGAAAAATTTTTCCAAATTTTATTTCTATAGAAAACTTTGTCAAAATTTTATTTCTTTAAACAATTTCGTCAAAATTTAACTTATATGACAATTTTGTTAAAATTTTTATTTCTATAGAAAATTTTTCAAAATTTTATTTCAAAAGAAAATTTTTCAAAATTTTATTTCTGTTGAAAATTTTGTCAAAATTTTATTTCTATAGAAAATTTGTCAAAATTTTATCTCTGTAGAAAATTTTATTTCTATAGAAAATTTTGTCAAAATTTTATTTTATAGAAAATTTTGTCAAAATTTTATTTTATAGAAAATTTTGTCAAAATTTTATTTCTATAGAAAATTTTCTCAAAATTTTATTTCTATAGAAAATTTCCTCAAAATTTTATTTCTATAGAAAATTTTCTCAAAACGTTATTTCTATAGAAGATTTTCTCAAAATTTTATTTCTATAGAAAATTTTGTCAAAATTTTATTTCTATAGAAAATTTTGTCAAAATTTTATTTCTATAGAAAATGTTGTCAAAATTTTATTTCTATAGAAAATTTTGTCAAAATTTTTACTTCTACAGAAAATTTTGTTAAAATTTTAATTTCTATAGAAAATTTTTTCCAAATTTTATTTCTGTAGAAAACTTTGTCAAAATTTTATTTCTTTAAACAATTTCGTCAAAATTTAACTTATATGACAATTTTGTTAAAATTTTTATTTCTATAGAAAATTTTTCAAAATTTTATTTCAAAAGAAAATTTTTCAAAATTTTATTTCAAAAGAAAATTTTTCAAAATTTTATTTCTGTTGAAAATTTTGTCAAAATTTTATTTTTTTAGACAATTTTATTAAAATTTAACATCTAGACAATTTTGTTAATTTCAATAGAAAATTTTTCAAAATTTTATTTCAATAGAAAATTTTGTCAAAGTTTTATTTCTATAGAAAATTTTGTCAAAATTTAACTTCTATAGAAAATTTTGTCAAAATTTTTACTTGCATAGAAAACTTTTTCCAAATTGTATTTCTGTAGAAAACTTTGTCAAAATTTTTATTTCTATAGAAAACTTTTTCCAAATTTTATTTCTTTAGACAATTTCATCAAAATTTAACTTCTATGACAATTTTGTTTTTTATTTCTATAGAAATTTTCTCAAAATTTCATTTCTATAGAAAAGTTTTTCCAAATTGTATCTCTATTGAAAGATTTGTCATAATTTTATTTCTATAGAAAATTTTGTCAAAGTTTTTACTTCTATAGAAAATTTTGTTAAAATTGTATTTCTATAGAGAATTTTTTTCAAGATTTTATATATATAAAAAATTTTCTCAAACATTTATTTATATTGAAAATTATATTAAAATTTTATTTCTACAGAAAACTTTGTCAAAATTTTATTTCGTTAGAAAATTTTCACAAAATTTTATTTCTATAGAAATTTTTTTCAAAATTTTATTTCTATTGTAAATTTTGTCAACGTTTTATTTCTATAGAAATTTTTTTCAAAATTTTATTTCTATAGAAAAATTTTTCAAAATTTTATTTCTATAGATAATTTTGTCAAAATTTTATTTCTATACAATGTTTTGTCAAAATTTTATTTCTATAGAAAATTTCGTCCAAATTTTATTTTTTTTAGCAAATTTCATCAAAATTTAACTTCTATAGAAAATGTTGTCAAAATTTTTACTTCTATAGAAAATTTTGTTAAAATTGTATTTCTATAGAATTTTTTTTTCTCAAAATTTTATTTATATAAAAAATTTTCTCAAAATTTTATTTCTATACAAAGTTTTGTCAAGATTTTATTTCTATAGAAAATTTTGTCCAAATTTTATTTTTTTTAGAAAATTTCATCAAAATTTAACGTCTATAGAAAATTTTCTCAAAATTTTAACTTCTGTAGAAAATTTTGTTAAAATTGTATTTCTATAGAGAATTTATTTTGACCGTTAGGTAATTTTGCAAAATTTTATTTCTACAGAAAATTTTGCCAAAATTTTATCAATTTTTTTTTCTACAGAAAATTTTCTTAAACTTTTATTTCTATAGAAACATTTTTCCAAATTGAATCTCTATTGATAGATTTGTCAAAATGTTATTTCTATAGAAAATTTTGTCAAAATTTTATTTCTATAGAGATTTTTTTTTCAAAATTTTATTTATATAAAAAAATTTCTCAAAATTTTATTTGTATAGAAAATTTTGTCAAAATTTTATTTCTGTAGAAGATTTGGTCCAAATTTTATTTCCTTAGAAAATTTCATCAAAATTTTACTTGTTTAGAAATTTTTGATAAAAATGTATTTCTATAGAAATTTTTTTTTCAAAATTTTATTTCTATAGAAAATTTGGCAAAATTTTTACTTCTATAGACAATTTTGTTCAAATTGTATTTCTATAGAGAATTGTTTTCAAAACTTCTGTAGAAAATTTTTTTAAAATTGTATTTCTATAGAGAATTTTTTTGACCTTTAGGTAATTTTGCAAAATTTTATTTCTGCAGAAAATTTTGCCAAAATTTTATCAATTTTTTTTTCTACAGAAAATTTTGTCAAAATTTTATTTCTATAGAAAATTTTCTCAAAATTTTATTTCTATAGAATTTTTTTTCCAAATTGAATCTCTATTGATAGATTTGTCAAAATTTTATTTCTATAGAAAATTTTCTCAAAATTTTATTTCTATAGAACATTTTTTCCAAATTGTATTTCTATAGAGAAATTTTTTCAAAATTTTATTTATATGAAAAAATTGTTCAAAATTTTATTTCTATTGAAAATTTTGTCAAAATTTTATATATTTATATTTGGTCCAAATTTTATTTCCTTAGAAAATTTCATCAAAATTTAACTTCTTTAGAAAATTTTGACAAAAATGTATTTCTATAGAAATTTTTTTTCACAATTTTATTTCTATAGAAAATTTTATTAAAATTGTATTTCTATAGAGAATTGTTTTCAAAATTTTATTTATATAAAAATTTTCTCAAATTTTTTTTTTCTACAGAGAATTAAAGTACCTCTTAATTGGAGAGGAATATTTTGCAAAATCTACCAAAACTTAAAGAATTCTAGCAATCTACCATTTTTGGTAGAATTCTACCGACTGTGGCAACCGTGAATGTTGGTCGATAGATATGTATTAGTGTTATAGAAAAATTTTAGTAATTTTTACAAGTTTTCGACTTAGCAGGGGCGTTGTTAGAAGCTACCTACATTTTGTCTAAATTTCGGCGGAGTCCAGTTATGAGAGATTAATTTAAATGTGTTAATATAGAATGCGTCTCCAAACAACTGTGAGGTGTCCGGTTTTCAGAAGTTTGAGGGGTTTCACTTTTCATGGGGGTTTCGTTCCAATTTGAGTCGATTTCAACCAAATTTGGCATGAATAGTAAGAAAGTTAATTCACGCAAATCGGAATGTAACGATGGCGTCTGCGGTCATATGAGTGTAAATCGGGCAAAAGATATATACAGGAGTTATATCTAAATCTATATGTAAATTTGGCATGAACAGTAGACATGCGAGTTCACGTACATCGAAGTAAAACTCTGCCTTTTAGGACCATATATGGTAAGTACATATCGGGCGAAAGATATATATGGTAGCTATATCTAAATCTGAAGCGATTTCAACCAAATTTAGCATGCATAGCAGGAATTTTAGTTCTTCTCCCTGTTTCATGTACATCGAACATTAAATTTTTGGTTTAAATATCAGTCACTCTCTTAACCTTAGGGGTGTTGTTCCTTTTCCATCCTTGAAATCCCGCCTAATATACCCATTTTTCCATCACTAAAACCCTATAGGAAATACAAATTTGGTCACATATACATACATACAACGTTTGCATGGGTATAATGTCATGTTTGCATATGTATGCGTGTAAGTCTATTTGCCTCTTGTGCATCGTTGCGCATACGTAACATTAATTTTTATTGCCGTCATGTCGTTGTTCCATATCTCTATGTCTGTGTACATTTCACTGTGATTGCATTTTTATTTAATGTTAATCGTTGCCGTATCAAGTCACACACACACACAAAAGTTTTATTTTTCTCTGATAGTGCATGCAGAAAATTGCAATTTGCCTTGTTGAGTTGGGTATGGAGAAAAAATTTAATGCATATGTTCTGCTATGCTGAAATAGTTGATCAAACTGTTTGGCCAAATGTATGAAGAGAAAAATTCACGATTCAAAACTTCAACTTCAAAATTAAAAACAAAAATAAATAAATAAATTTATATTGCAAATGAGTGTTAGAGTTTGAAAAGAAAATTAAATGAAATATAACTTATAAGTAAGATGTTTTAATATTATACAAATAAAAGTTGTTAAGTAAAGAAATTAAAGCCTGCTTTTAGGCAAACCACAAAATTGCTACCATCTGACATTTCGCCATTTAGCAGAATCCGATCAGGCTATGTATTTTCTTTTACTACATTTACAGGAAAAAAAATTAATTTCTCTTTTCGGAAGTTATTTCCACTCTGCATAGGTCAACTCACATATTTCCAGTTTAAAGGAATTTGAACATTTCTCTCCAGAATGTGTGGCCCATAAAACATAAGGATACAGGACACTTGAGTCTTAAATAAATAAAAGTTATTAGGTAAAGAAATTAAAGCCTGCTTTTAGGTAAACTATTAAGAAAGCAATCAAAGATCTGACACAAAAATGCTACGTTGTGATATTTCGCCATTTAGCGGAATCCGATCAGGCTATGGATTTCCTTTTACTACATTTACACGGAAAAAAATAATTTCTCTTCTCGGAAGTTATAGACAAACATTTCCACGCTGCATTGGTCAACCCACATATTTCCAATTTGATGAAATTTGAATATTTCTCTCCAGAATGTGTGGCCCATAAAACAAAGTGGGCAATATCTCGACTCCCCAATACAGAAATTATATTTTTGAGTAGATCAAGGTTTTTTCTTCTACTCAAGTCTGATTTGGTCAGCCCACATATTTCCAGTTGAAAGATATTTGGAAGTTTCTATCCAGAATGAGTGGCCCATAAAACAAAATGGAGAAATGGAGCGGATCTACAACACAGGGTTTTTACTTCCATTCTACGCTGGTTTGAGCAGCCCCCATATTTCCAGTTGAAAGAATTTGGAGGTTTCTCTCCAGGGTGAGTTTCTCAAAACACTAAATGGACAATCCCTAGCGGGTCTGGAACACAGTTTGTTTTTTTGAGTGGATCTCGATTTTCACGCTGGTTTAGCCAGCCCACATATATCAAGTTGGAAGAAGTTTGAAAGTTTCTCTCCAGGATGAGTGGCACATAACACAAAATGAACAATATCTCGGCACCCCAGGGTGTCTGGCGAGCCGGAAGTAGGGCAAACTTGTATCATTTCCAATGAATTTTATATGGGCTTGTCATAGGACAGAAGTACTTCATTTTTGGATCCTTTGCATTGCTTTAAAATGTCTGCATTGGTTGAAAAAAATTACAAAACTTAAAAGAAGAAATTTAAAAAAAAAACAAAAAAATTTTTCCCCAATTTCACTTTTTATTTTTCTCAGTATTTTTTGTTACACTTTTATTTTCTTATTATCTTATTTTTACAAATTGAAAAATTTCTTCGCTTCCACCGGGTCTGTTGGCAAAGCCATTGAACACGGTCTATTCAAATGTTTGTGATATGAACCTAATACGACATCACCGCATGACATTCTAACTCTTTTCTGCGATATCCTTTATTATTATGAATGAACAAATAAAGAATGCAGATTCAACTCTCATCGGCGACAATTTTTTTATCAAATATTTAAAATAAAAAAAATAAATTTTTTTACGTTACACATAGTTTTTATTTTGTTATTTTTGACATATATTTTTGTACAAATATATTTTTCCCATTGAAAATCAAAAAAAAATTAAAAATTTAATTTAATAAAATGTAATTTGCAAAACATTCTCAGAAGAACTTCCATGGAAGTGAAAAATTAAACGGCACATATTCAAATCCCAGCGGGATGAAATTTAATTTTTTTATTATAACTTGTTTTAATAGATATTCTAGTTTTTGTGAAATTTAATTATCCAAAACTTAAAGAATCACTTAAAATTGCGTACGCTCTTATATTTATCCAAAAGGACTGCATCGGAAAAAAATCGAAAGGGGATCCGGGGTGGGCATTAAATGAAATGTGGAACAACTTCCCATTTTTTTTTTTTGCTGGGAATGGGCATATCATGAACTTCGTGTGGTTCTATAGACAGTTTTGCAATTTTGAACTCCAATTTTTCCTTCTCTCTTCGAAATTTTCTTTTACAAGTGAAAAAAAAACTATGTCTAATAAATTTTCTTGAATTTGTCGAAAAATATTTCCTTATACTTCCAGTTTAGTTAACATTTTCTAAAATTAATTTAAATGTTCTAAAATTAACCAACATTTTCCTTTCTGGTGCGTTCGCTGTTTTTTGAGTGCATGGCGGAGGGTACATAACAGGGTTTTTAAAGTTTACACTTTTGTGCTTTTTTTTTGATAAATTTCTACTGCCAATAGCATCGTGGCACGACCGCGAGCCATTTGGAACTTTTTCATCAAAATTACTCCATATAGAATTATGCTGCCATAAATGATAACGTTTCTCAGATATTAACTAAACCATAAAAATTATAAGAAGCAGGCATTGAAGAAATAAACATATTCCAAAATGGGCATATTTTAGTTTTTATTACAAATGGTATTTTTTTTACTGTTTTGCAGATTGGGAGAACTCTTGATTTTGGTAGATTTTCCAAAGAGGTATTTCTTAATAAATTTTATATCGAAATAAATTTTTGACAAAATGATATATAGAAATAAAATTTTGACATAAATTTTCCTATAGAAATAAAATGTTGACAGAATTTTCTATGGAAATAAAATTTTTACAAAATTTTCTATAGAAATAAAATTTTTACAAAATTTTCTATAGAAATAAAATTTTTACAAAATTTTCTATAGAAATCAAACGTTGAAAAAATGTTCTATAGAAATAAAATTTTGACAAAATTTTCTATATACATAAATACATTTTTGACACAATTCTCCATAGAAATAAAATTTTGACAACATTTGCTGTAGAAATAAAATTTTGACAAAATTTTCCATAGAAATAAAATTTTCAAAAAATTTTCTATCGAAATAAATTGTTGACCAACTTTTCTATAAAAATAAAATTCGTTTTGTTTGTTATTGTTGGCTTCTCTTCAATCGTTATTGTTGTTTTTTTGTTTTTTGATCTCAGCTTAAAGCCATGCATTGACTAAACTACAAGAGTAGCTTAACCAACAGAGGAAAAGTATGCTTGTCAAATTTATTTGGGCAAAGCCCTATAGACTGCAAGATGGTTGGATGTACAGCTGTTTCGGAATTACCACATTCCTCATCAGCATCCTCTACTTGCAGCAAAACTATCAACCAATTATCAGAATAAATTCGGGTAATTCACTCAACCCAACGTGAACTACACTTGAACCTCCCGAAAAAGGGTTTGATAGTCGGCTACTGCCTAAACAAATTTGCCAGCATATCTCTTTTCCTTTGCCAAACTCAAATCATCGATTTGTATGTATTTGGCTGGGTTTGTTTTTGAGCGTGCTTCCTCTATCTTCATTCGTTTTGTTTGTTATTGTTGGCTTCTCTTCAATCGTTATTGTTGTTTTTTTGTTTTTTGATCTCAGCTTAAAGCCATGCATTGACTAAACTACAAGAGTAGCTTAACCAACAGAGGAAAAGTATGCTTGTCAAATTTATTTGGGCAAAGCCCTATAGACTGCAAGATGGTTGGATGTACAGCTGTTTCGGAATTACCACATTCCTCATCAGCATCCTCTACTTGCAGCAAAACTATCAACCAATTATCAGAATAAATTCGGGTAATTCACTCAACCCAACGTGAACTACACTTGAACCTCCCGAAAAAGGGTTTGATAGTCGGCTACTGCCTAAACAAATTTGCCAGCATATCTCTTTTCCTTTGCCAAACTCAAATCATCGATTTGTATGTATTTGGCTGGGTTTGTTTTTGAGCGTGCTTCCTCTATCTTCATTCGTTTTGTTTGTTATTGTTGGCTTCTCTTCAATCGTTATTGTTGTTTTTTTGTTTTTTGATCTCAGCTTAAAGCCATGCATTGACTAAACTACAAGAGTAGCTTAACCAACAGAGGAAAAGTATGCTTGTCAAATTTATTTGGGCAAAGCCCTATAGACTGCAAGATGGTTGGATGTACAGCTGTTTCGGAATTACCACATTCCTCATCAGCATCCTCTACTTGCAGCAAAACTATCAACCAATTATCAGAATAAATTCGGGTAATTCACTCAACCCAACGTGAACTACACTTGAACCTCCCGAAAAAGGGTTTGATAGTCGGCTACTGCCTAAACAAATTTGCCAGCATATCTCTTTTCCTTTGCCAAACTCAAATCATCGATTTTCAAAAAAAAATTCTATGGAAATAAAATTTTGACAAGATTTTCTATAGAAATAAAGTTTTGGTAAAATTTTGTATAGAAAAAAATTATTGACAAAATTTTCTATAGAAATAAATTGTTGACAAAATTTCTTATAGAAATAAATTTTTGACAAAATTTCTTATAGAAATAAATTGTTGATAAAATTTTCTATAGAAATAAAATTTTGACAAAATTTTCTATATACATAAATACAGTTTTGACACAATTCTCCATAGAAATAAAATTTTGACAAAATTTGCTGTAGAAATAAAATTTTGACAAAATTTTCTATGGAAATAAAATTTTTACATAATTTTCTATAGAAATAAACTGTTGACAAAAATTTCTTATAGAAATAAATTGTTGACAAAATTTTCTATAGAAATAAAATTTTGACAAAATTTTCTATAGAAATAAAATTTTGACAAAATTATCTATAGAAATAAAATTTTGACAAAATTTTCTATAGAAATAAAATTTTGACAAAATTGTCTATAGAAATAAAATTTTCAAAAAAAAAATTCTATAGATATAAATTGTTGACAAAATTTTCTATAGAAAAAAATCTATAGAAATAAAGTTTTGATAAAATTGTTTATAGAAATAAAATTTTGACATAATTTTCTATAGAAATAAATTGTTGACAAAATTTCTTATAGCAATAAATTGTTGACAAAATTTCTTATAGAAATAAATTTCTGACAAAATTTTCTATAGAAATAAATGGTTGATAAAATTTTCTATAGAAATAAATTGTTGATAAAATTTTCTATAGAAATAAAATTTTGACAAAATTATCTATAGAAATAAAATTTTGACAAAATTTTCTATAGAAATAAAATTTTGACAAAATTTTCTATAGAAATAAAATTTTGACAAAATTTTCTGTAGAAATAAAATTTTCTAAAGAAAAAAAATTTTGACAAAATTTTCGTATAGAAATGAAATGTTGAAAAAACTTTCTACAGAAATAAAATTTTGACAAGATTTTCTATAGAAATAAGATGTTGACAAAATTTTCTATAACAAAAAATTTTCTATAGAAATAAAATGTTGACAAAATTTTCTACAGAAATAAAATTTTTACAAAATTTTCAATAGAAATAAAATTAAAAAAAAAAAATTCTATAGATATAAAATTTTGACAAAATTTCCTATATACATAAATGCATTTTTGACACAATTCTCCATAGAAATAACATTTTGACAAAATTTGCTGTAGAAATAATATTTTGACAAAATATATAGAAAAAAAAACTTTTGACAACATTTTCTATAGAAATAAGATTTTGACAAGATTTTCTATATAATTTATTAATTTAATTATTTATTTAATATTAATTTATTATTTATTGCTTGACAAAATTCTCTATAGAAATAAAATTCTGACAAAATTTTCTGTGGAAATAAAATGCTGACAAAATTTTCTATGGATATAAAATTTTGACAATTTTTTCTATAGAAATAAAATTTTGGAAAAATTTTCTATAGAAATAAATTATTGACAAAATTTCTTATAGAAAAAATTGTTGACAAAATTTTCTATAGAAATAAAATTTTGACAATATTTTCTATATAAATAAAATTTTGACAAAATTCTCTATAGAAATAAGATGTTGACAAAATTTTCTATAACAAAAAATGTTGATAAAATTTTCTATAGAAATAAAATTTTGACAAAATTTTCTATAGAAATAAATTTTTTTAGAAAATCTAAAAAAAATTGTTCAAATCGGTATAGATTTAAATATACGTATTTTTGTACAATAGTCTTTAAATTAGATATTATGTAAATTTAGCACCGTTTGGCTTCGGAAAGCGCATTTTTAATACATTTTTAGTACTTTTTCGTTATTTATCATTCCTGTTATATAATATTCAGCCTACCCGAAATTACTGCCGTATATATTTGTTATTTTTACGCTATATCCAACTATTATTTATTTCTCTTAATATCTTCGGTCATGAATCACAACCTGTCATAATTTAAAATAATAATTATATTTGCTCCACAATAATAGATACAAGAAGGAAACCAAATTGATGCACACATTTAACCTTTTGTTAGTGATATAATAATGCCACCATTACCCCATGAAACTAACCACAATTAAATTTCATAATATTTTATGATATAATCGATACGATCACAATTATACACAACCATAGCGCCCACACACCCCTCTGGATTTCCGTTTGAATATATTGTCAAATTGAATAACAATTAAAATAATATTTATGCCTAGCTACAATTGTGACAAATAATGTGTGTGCGTGTGTGTGGGTGTATTTCATAGATGGCAAATGCTATGTCAATATGTCAAATGTATACAATTATGTAAACGTATCGAAATACAATAGTATCGCCTGCAAGTCATTCATACATAGTAGATGTGGCAACAATAAAGGACTTTGGAAACACTGTAATCACAAGGATATATGGAGAAAATTTAAAATTTTTTTCCCACATAAGCAACTAACAGCAGGCAGTAGTCAAGTAGTCAATGAGAGGCCGTTGTAAAAGCCTTGTACGATAGCCGAAAGTGTAAAAATAAATCTTGTAAAACAAGACACTCGACAACAACTTTGGCACACACATTTACATATAAAAATTTTAATTGTATTTTAAATACACGCCTATACAACAAAATTATGGTTATACCATATATACGAGCATACCATAAGACCAAACGAATGATAACATCAACTTTAGGACATTTAATTTATATTGAATTTTTTGTCTGATTGTTATGAGCAACATTTCCATAAAAAGCAAATTCCTTTTGTTTGTTAGTTGGCAAAAATAAATAAAATTTATAATTTAGTTTCTTTACAATTTAATTTATCTATTGTTTGTGAATTTAGTTTAATATGCTCGACTTGAATTTAAATAAATCATTTAAGGATTTTGGTATTGATACTGAGTCTGAGAGAGACTTTTTTCATTAAAATATTTAAAGAAGCAAAATTATATTTAAATTTATTTTCTATCTAATTCCATTTTCTCTAATATCTTTCTCGCTTCCACGAGGATTATTTAGTTCCTTGCACCTTTTTTAACAAAACAAAAAAAAACAATAAATGTAGAAGAAATTTTTCGATTTTATAATTTTTTTGATATTTTTCCTTTTGACGAGATGGATAAACAAATCTCGGATCACTGGGCTACGTAGCTGCTATTGTCATCACCAACTGACAATTATCGTTATCGCCCTCCACGCACAAGCAACGCATACAGTTAAGCGGTTCTATTTATAAAGCATAGGTTTAGGCGCCCACAAGGCGAAGTAAAAAACTTTATTTAAAGGAAACAATCGGTTGGTTCCTTTCATGAAGATACAGCTTTTGGAAACGAAAAAAAATTCACCAGACTTCGAAAGGATGCTCGGCATTACATACTACAAAAATTAATTTTTAATACGAGTCTCCAAAATATGTTTTATTTAAGCGATAAAAACAGAAATGAAGAGTGCTTGATATAAACGAAATGGACCAGGATTTTACAAAAAAAAAAAAATTTTTTTTTGTTTTTTTGAAAATTAAAAAATTTTATAACAAACGAAATTTTTTCGTGTAAAGGATTCAACATTTGTTTTTCACAGTGTGTAGTGTCTTTGTCAGCCGCTTAAGTGCAAAAGGTAGCCAATTAGAAAAAATTTAAATTGATTTTAAAACTTAGGAATAATTCGGATATTTTTTGCTTTCGAATATTATAATTAAAAAATAAGTATATACGGCCCTAAGTTCGGTCAGGCCGAAGCTTATGTACCCTCCACCATGGATTGCGTAGAAACTTCTACTGAAGACTGTCATCCTCAATCGAATTACTTGGGTTGCGGTAATACTTGCCGATGGCAAGGTATCTTAATACTTCCTAAAACCGTCTTCTAAATTGCAAGGTAGTACATACGTGGTATATATGAAACTAAAAAAGGCCGATTAAATACGTATATAATTAAGTTTGACAAAATTTACTATAGAAATAACATTTTGATAAAAGTTTCTATAGAAATAAAATTTTTACAAAATAAAATTTTGACAACATTTTCTATAGAAGTAAAATTTGGACAAAATTTTCTATAGAAATAAATTTTAACAAAATTTTCTATAGAAATAAAATTTTGTCAAAATTTTCAATAGTAATAAAATGTTGACAAAATTATCTATAGAAATAAAATTTTGACAAAATTTTCCATAGAAATAACATTTAAAAAAGAAAATTCTATAGAAATAAAATTTTCATTAGCATTAAATTTTTGACAACATTTTCTATAGAAATAAAATTTTGCCAAAATTTTCTATAGAAATACAATTTGACAAAATTTTCTATCGGAATAAAATTTCGACAAAATTTTCTATAAAAATAAAATTTTGACAAAATTTTCTATAGAAATAAAATTTTGACAAAATTTTCTATAGAAATAAAATTTTGGTAGAATATTTCTGGCTCGAGTGGCAACCATGATTATAAACCGATATGGACCAATTTGTGTGTGATTGGGGATCGGCTATATATATCTATAGACCGATATGAACCACATTTGGCATGGTTATTAGCGGCCACATACTAACACCACGTTGCAAATTTCAACCGGATCGGATGAATTTTGCTTCTCCAAGAGACTCCGGAGATCAAATCTGGAGAACGGTTTATATGGTGGCTATATATAATTATGCACCGATATGGACCAATTCTTGCGTGTTTGTTAGACACCACATACTAACACCACGTTCCAAATTTCAACCGGATCGGATGAATTTTGCTCCTCCGAGAGGCTCCGGAGGACAAATCTGAGGATCGGTTTATATGGGGGCTATATATAATTATGGACCTATATTGACTAATTTATGCATGCTTGTTAGAGACCATATACTAATACCATGTACCAAATTTCAGCCGAATCGGATAAAATTTGCTTCTCTTAGAGGATCTGCAAAACAAATCTGGCGATCGGTTTATATGGGGGCTATATATAATCATGGACCGATATGGACCAATTTTTGCATGGTTGTTAGAGACCATATACTAACACCATGTACCAAATTTCAGCAAGATCGAATGAAATTTGCTTCTCTTAGAGCAATAGCAAGCCAAATTTGGGGGTCCGTTTATATGGGGGCTATACGTAAAAGTGGACCGATATGGCCCATTTGCAATATCATCCGACCTACATCAATAACAACTACTTGTGCAAAGTTTCAAGTCGATAGCTTGTTTCGTTCGGAAGTTAGCGTGATTTCAACAGACGGACGGACGGACTGACATGGTCAGATCGACTCAGAACTTCACCACGACCCAGAATATATATACTTTATGGGGTCTTAGAGCAATATTTCGATGTGTTACAAACGGAATGACAAAGTTAATATACCCCCAACCCAGGGTGGAGATGGAAAAATATACACCGATTAAGCATGGTCGGCCCCAAAGATTTTGTCTTTACAATAATGCGTTTGGTATTGATTCCGAGCGAAAGTAATGAAGAATTTAAGTAAGGATAAATACTTTTAAGTCGAATCACTTAACAATGAGCACAAAACGATTTCATTGAAAAGTTTATTGACTTTTGAAGCTATGCACTTTTTTTCTATGCAAATTTCCCCACACATGGAACTAAATTCATTTTTCTTTGTAACATACAACCAAAAACCAGCACCGGGGTATTAATAAATAAACATTCTCATTTTGTTATCTCATTTCATTGTGATCAACGATTAATATTAGAATTCATATTTACCTTATTTAAATGACTTTAGGATCAAATACATTTCGTTTTGATTTCATATTTACCAATTTCTTTATAGCCCGAAGGATGAATTTATTACGAAAAGATTCTATTCTTAACTAAATAAACAATAATCATATACTATTGCCTTACAATTAGCTTCGAAGGAATATGTGTAACATGTAAGAATAATATCGACTCTATCATAAACAATACACCTGAAAAATATTGACCTAATACGAAAGATTATGCAACCTTCATTTTAGGAAATTATACATACAGAAAAAAAAATATCATCCAAAATATTTGCTATTAATAAGTTGATTGAAGTTGAAGATTTTTTCAATTAATAAATTAATTGATACAATTAACATTTTAATCAAGATAGAAACATTACGTTAATTAAGACAATGATTGCAAATTTTAAAATTTTTAATTAACAAAATAATTGATACAATTAAGTTTCTAATCAAACTTGACAGAATCTTAAAAAAAGTGATGGGAATTTTTAAAAGTTTTAATTAAAAATTTGAAATAAATTTTTTAAATAAACAATCAATTTTTCAATCAAACTAAAAACACTAACCCCCATTTTCATAAAGCTCCGTTAGTGTTCCGTTAACTAACCAGCTTTTAAACCGTATTATGGACGAAGCTGTCATCTTGCATATATATTCCATATGCCAGTTATGAACTTAACTGACGAAAATTTTTCAGTTAAAGTTAACTGGAGAGAAGATATTTGCAATTTACTTTCTGTTAACTGGCAGTTAAAGCCTAACGGAGCTACATGAAAATGGCCGTAAGTCAGTTAAGAAAGTAATTGAAAATAGCTATGTACATTTTAATTAAGTTTTGCAATCAACATCAATTAAATTTTTAATTGAATGAATTAAAAAATTAATTGAAATTTGATAATTAAATCAATTATTTTTTTAATAATGCCCAACTAAAACTGTCATTGATACTATCTTTTTCGTGATTGAAGACATTTCATTTAAAAAATTAATTGGATCAATTAATTTTGTGATCGAATCAGAAATTTTCTTTTGATATGCAATATTTTTTTGTGTTTTCTATAGAAATAAAATTTTGCAAAATTTTGAGAAAATTTTCTACAAAAATAAAATTTTACTAAAATTTTCTATAGCAATAAAATTATGACAAGAATTTTTTTACAGGAGTAACATTTTGCAATCAAATTCTTTGCAAATGAAATGTTCACAAAATTTCCTATAGAAATGAAATGTTGACAAATTTCCTATAGACATTAAATTTTTACAACATTTCCTGTAGACATGAAATTTTAACAAAATTTGCCATAGAATCATTTCTATGGCAAATTTTGACAAATTTTTCTGTACAAATGAAATGTTGACAAAATCTCCCATAGAAATGAAATTTTGACAAAATTTCCCATAGAAATGAAAATTTGACATAATATCCAATAAATATGAAATTTCAAAAAATGACGTTTTGCAAAATCTCGTATAAAAATGAAATTTTGACCAAATTTCCTATAGAAATTAAATTTTGACAAAATTACTTATAGAAATGAAATTTTGACAAAATCTCCCATAATAATGAAAATTTGACTAAATTTCCTATAGAAATGAAAATTTGACAAAATTTCCCATAGAAATGAAAATTTGACAAAATTTCCCATACAAATGAAAATTTGAAAAAATTTCCTACACAAATGAAATTTTGACAAAATTTCCTATAGAAATGAAATTTTGACAAAATTTCCTATAGAAATGAAATTTTGACAAAATTTTCCAATATAAATGAAATTTTGACAAATTTTTATATACAAATGAAATTTTGATAAAATTTTCTATAGAAATGAAATTTTGACAAAATTTCCTATAGAAATTAAAATTTAACAAAATTTCCTATAGAAATGAAATTTTGAAAAAAAAAAATCCCCATAGAAAATTTCTTATAGAAATGAAATTTTGAGAAAACTTCCTATAAATAGAAGTGACAAATTTTCCTATACAACTAAAACTTTAACAAATTTCTTATAGAAGTAAAATTTTGACAAAATTTTTTATAGAAATAAAATTTTGACAAATTTCCTATAGACATGAAATTTTGTAAAATTTCCTGTAGACATGAAATTTAAAAAAAAAATTTGCCATAGAAATTAAATTTTTAAAAATTTTCCTATACAAATGAAATTTTCAGAAATTTCCTTTAGAAATGAAATTTTGACAAATTTTTCTATAAATATAAAATTTAGACAAAATTTCCTATAAAATGAAATCTTGACAAAAATTCCTATAGAAATGAAATTTTGACAACATTTTCTGTAGCAATGAAATTTTGACATAATTTCCTATAGACATGAAATTTTGACAAAATTTCCCATAGAAATGCAATTTTGACAAAATTTCTTATAGAAATGAAATTTTGACAAAATTTCCTATACAAATGAAATTTTGACAACATTTTCTATAGAAATGATATTTTTACAACATTTTCTATAGAAATTCAATTTTGACAAAATTTCCTATAGAAATGAAAATTTGACAAAATTTACTATAGAAATGCAATTTTGACAAAATTTCTTATAGAAATAAAATTTTGACAAAATTTCCTATAGAAATGAAATTTTGACAAAATTTCCTATAGAAATGAAAATTTGACAAAATTTCCTATACAAATTAAATTTTGACAAAATTTTCTATAGAAATGATATTTTTACAACATTTCCTATAGAAATGAAAATTTGACAAAATTTACTATAGAAATGAAATTTTGAAAAAATTTCTTATAGAAATGAAATTTTGAAAAAATTTCTTATAGAAATAAAATTTTGACAAAATTTCCTATAGAAACGAAATTTTGACAAAATTTCCTATAGAAATGAAATTTTGACAAAATTTCCTATAGAAATGAAATTTTGACTAAATCTCCCATAGAAATGAAAATTTGACTAAATTTCCTATAAATATGAAATTTTGAGGAAATATCCTATAAATATGAAATTACGACAAAATTTCCTATAGAAATGAAATTTTGACAAAATTTCCTATAGAAATTTCCTATAGAATGACATTTTGCCAAAATCTCGTATAAAAATGAAATTTTGACAAAATTTCCTATAGAAATGAAATTTTGACAAAATTTCCTATTGAAACGAAATTTTGACAAAATTTCCTATAGAAACGAAATTTTGACAAAATTTCCTATAGAAATGAAATTTTGACAAAATTTTTTATGGAAATGAAATTTTGACAAAATTTCCTATAGAAATGAAATTTTGACAAATTTTCCTATAGAAATGGAATTTTGACAAAATTTTCTATACAAATGAAATTTTGATAAAATTTTCCAAAGAAATGAAATTTTGACAAAATTTCCTATAGAAATGAAAATCTGACAAAATTTTTCCAATATAAATGAAATTTTGACAAATTTTTATATACAAATGAAATTTTGACAAAATTTCCTATAGAAATTAAATTTTTACAAAATTTCCTATAGAAATGAAATTTTGACAAAATTTCCTATAGAAATGAAATTTTGACAAAATTTCCTATAGAAATGAAATTTTGACAAATTACCTATAGACATGAAATTTTGTAAAATTTCCTGTAGACATGAAATTTTGACAAAATTTGTCATAGAAATGAAATTTTGACAAATTTTCCTATAAAAATGAAATTTTGACAAAATTTTCCAAAGAAAAGACATTTTGCCAAAATTTCCTATAATTATGGAATTTCGACAAAAATTACCCATAGAAATGAAAATTTGATAAAATTTCCCATAGAAACGAAAATTTGACAAATTTTTCTATACAAATGAAATTTTGACAAATTTCCTTTAGAAATGAAATTTTGACAAAATTTTCTATACACATGAAATTTTGACAAAATTTCCCATAGAAATGAAATTTTGAAAAATTTTCCTATATAAATGAAATTTTGAAAAAAAAATCCCCATAGAAAATTTCTTATAGAAATGAAATTTTGAGAAAACTTCCTATAAATAGAAGTGACAAATTTTCCTATACAACTAAAACTTTAACAAATTTCTTATAGAAGTAAAATTTTGACAAAATTTTTTATAGAAATAAAATTTTGACAAATTTCCTATAGACATGAAATTTTGTAAAAATTTCCTGTAGACATGAAATTTAAAAAAAAAATTGCCATAGAAATTAAATTTTGAAAAATTTTCCTATACAAATGAAATTTTCAGAAATTTCCTTTAGAAATGAAATTTTGACAAATTTTTCTATAAATATAAAATTTAGACAAAATTTCCTATAAAATGAAATCTTGACAAAAATTCCTATAGAAATGAAATTTTGACAACATTTTCTATAGCAATGAAATTTTGACATAATTTCCTATAGACATGAAATTTTGACAAAATTTCCCATAGAAAAGCAATTTTGACAAAATTTCTTATAGAAATGAAATTTTGACAAAATTTCCTATACAAATGAAATTTTGACAAAATTTTCTATAGAAATGATATTTTTACAACATTTTCTATAGAAATTCAATTTTGACAAAATTTCCTATAGAAATGAAATTTTGACAAAATTTCCTATAGAAATGAAAATTTGACAAAATTTCCTATACAAATTAAATTTTGACAAAATTTCCTATAGAAATGAAATTTTGACAAAATTTCCTATAGAAATGAAAATTTGACAAAATTTCCTATACAAATTAAATTTTGGCAAAATTTTCTATAGAAATGATATTTTTACAACATTTCCTATAGAAATGAAAATTTGACAAAATTTACTATAGAAATGAAATTTTGAAAAAATTTCTTATAGAAATGAAATTTTGAAAAAATTTCTTATAGAAATAAAATTTTGACAAAATTTCCTATAGAAACGAAATTTTGACAAAATTTCCTATAGAAATGAAATTTTGACAAAATTTCCTATAGAAATGAAATTTTGACTAAATCTCCCATAGAAATGAAAATTTGACTAAATTTCCTATAAATATGAAATTTTGAGGAAATATCCTATAAATATGAAATTACGACAAAATTTCCTATAGAAATGAAATTTTGACAAAATTTCCTATAGAAATTTCCTATAGAATGACATTTTGCCAAAATCTCGTATAAAAATGAAATTTTGACAAAATTTCCTATAGAAATGAAATTTTGACAAAATTTCCTATTGAAACGAAATTTTGACAAAATTTCCTATAGAAACGAAATTTTGACAAAATTTCCTATAGAAATGAAATTTTGACAAAATTTTTTATGGAAATGAAATTTTGACAAAATTTCCTATAGAAATGAAATTTTGACAAATTTTCCTATAGAAATGGAATTTTGACAAAATTTTCTATACAAATGAAATTTTGATAAAATTTTCCAAAGAAATGAAATTTTGACAAAATTTCCTATAGAAATGAAAATCTGACAAAATTTTTCCAATATAAATGAAATTTTGACAAATTTTTATATACAAATGAAATTTTGACAAAATTTCCTATAGAAATTAAATTTTTACAAAATTTCCTATAGAAATGAAATTTTGACAAAATTTCCTATAGAAATGAAATTTTGACAAAATTTCCTATAGAAATGAAATTTTGACAAATTACCTATAGACATGAAATTTTGTAAAATTTCCTGTAGACATGAAATTTTGACAAAATTTGTCATAGAAATGAAATTTTGACAAATTTTCCTATAAAAATGAAATTTTGACAAAATTTTCCAAAGAAAAGAAATTTTGCCAAAATTTCCTATAATTATGGAATTTCGACAAAAATTACCCATAGAAATGAAAATTTGATAAAATTTCCCATAGAAACGAAAATTTGACAAATTTTTCTATACAAATGAAATTTTGACAAATTTCCTTTAGAAATGAAATTTTGACAAAATTTTCTATACACATGAAATTTTGACAAAATTTCCCATAGAAATGAAATTTTGAAAAATTTTCCTATACAAATGAAATTTTGACAAATTTCCTTTAGAAATGAAATTTTGAAAAAATTTTCTATAAATATGAAATTTAGACAAAATATTCTATAAATATGAAATTTCGAAAAAAAAAATCCTATAGTAATGGAATTTTGACAAAATTTCCTTTGGAAATAAAATTTTGACAAAATTTCCTTTGGAAATGAATTTTTGACAAAATTTCCTTTGGAAATGAAATTTTGACAAAATTTCCTTTGGAAATGAAATTTTGACAAAATTTCCTTTGGAAATGAAATTTTGACAAAATTTCCTTTGGAAATGAAATTTTGACAAAATTTCCTATAGAAATGAAATTTTGACAAAATTTCCTATAGAAATGAAATTTTGACACAATTTCCTATAGAAATGAAATTTTGAAAAAAATCCTATAGAAATGAAATTTTGACAAAATTTCGCATAGAAATGAAATTTTGAAAAAATTTCCTATAGAAATGAAATTTTGACAAAATTTCCTATAGAAATGAAATTTTGACAAAATTTCCTATAGAAATGAAATTTTAACAAAATTTTGAATAGAAATGAAGTTCTGACAAAATTTCGCATAGAAATGAAATTCTGACAAAATTTCCTATAGAAGTGAAATTTTGTCAAAATTTCCTATAGAAATGAAAATTTGACGAAATTTCTATAGGAAATCTCCACGACGCAGAAATGGAAAATCTTTATCCTAACAGATAATATTGATTCTATGGATTAAGCATAAAAAGGCTTCACATATAGGCCAAGGTTTCATTTATCGAAAGCTAATAGCATTTCGATAAATGAAATCTTTTTTATCCTCGTGTTAATTCTATTGATTCTAGTTATAATGCTAGAGAGCTCCCTGCCTCTTTTTTCTTCGTCTTGAAATTAATATCAAAATCCTTAAGGGAAGGTCAAAATCTTTCAAACCACATGAACTCTTCTCTAAGTGTAGATTGTATTTATGTGTTAGCAAATTGATTGAAATTGTGATTTCAATAGTTAGATATGCAAATGAATGAATTTGTCGTTTTGTTATTTTTGTCAATATTTGCATTATATCTTTAAACCATTGTCAAAGATACAGATAGGGCACATATGTATGACTACAAGCAAATAAGGAAAGGAGCAAACAGACTTTTAGCCTATCGTGAAACACAGGTGTTGATGGGGGATTTATGGTTTAAAGATAAATATTAGGTTTTTGCTATGTGCTTTAAGGTGATACAACATTCTGGCCATTGAGCTGAATTAATGTGATTTTAATTATAATTATAAGACTCTGCAAACTGCTTGATAACACTTTTGGGAAAAATTTTAGAAAAAATAGTAAACAGTAAGGGTTGAATAAGTTTACTATTTCGTTTCCATTGTTAAACTTATGCAAAAATTTACTTATGTTAATTGCAAAAAGTTTATTTTGTTTTAGTTTTTTTTAAGAAGTTTTCCCCTATCCAATGAAACTTTTTTTATTCAAAGTCAATTTCAACATGACTCGACTTCATCGCACTCAGCAAGCGTTAACGCAAAATGGCTTAACGGAGTTTCCATGCTACATTTCTATCGTTCAAAGGCCAACAAAATCACGGAAACTCTCAATCTGTTGCACGTTTGCAATTGAGGCCTTTTTGGAGACTGATGTTGGCAATAAAAAATACTAAATTGTTGATCATCTGCACGGATGAAAAGGACTGTTTTTCATATGTTTGGCTATAAACATTATATGTTTGGAACACAAATTTTTAAACACAATATTTTTGAGTGCAAGCATATAATGTTCATAAACTAGCATAGCATGTTTGGGACATATATGTTAATATGTTGGAACATATTATGTTTGGGACATAAAATGTTTGTAAATATAATATGCTTGGATGCAAACATATATTAATTTAGAAATAGCTTATAAACATATATGTGTTTAGTAGCTTGGAGCGCTATTTAAGTTGGTGGTTGTTGCTTGTTATTACAAAATTAACATTTTATTTTTCCTTGGGCAATTGATCAGCTACTTCTTTGATCCTTACAAACTGTGTGGTCCGCTGTTCGAATCCCCGTCCGGCAAATGGTAAAATTAAAATAAAAAAGTCATAAAATTGAATAATTTCTTCTACAATGTTTGTATTACAGAAAAAGGTGCTAAGAACTAAAAACATTCAGGTCGAAAACCTATGTTGTTAGCACGTATATTACCTGTTTATTTTCGTAATTCATTATGATTGTAAATATATAAATAAATAAATAAAATTTTGAGCACAATATTGTTTGGAAGAATTTTTTTTAAGCATATAATATTTTTGGGTACAAAATGCTTCCAAACATATTATATGGTCACATAATAACATATTGTTTTTTGGAAGACAACATTATTGAATTTGGATGCAAAAATACAAAATGTTTGGAACTTAGACTACCCAAACATATATTGTTTAGACCAATATGCTTTCAAACATATTATATATTGGTAGAGATCAAACATATAAATGTTTGGGCAATACCCAAAAATGTATATGCTTGAAGCAAAATATGTTTGGGAGTATATGTTACAGAAGCGATTTTTTGTGAGCGTGTGATCGCTGGCAATGGCCACAATACCTCAGAACCACTTTCGTGCATAGTGTGATGGCTTTATTTAAACAGATTCTAAAATTTATTACTATTTCAAAAATTTTTTGTTTTCTTTAGAAAAATAAAATTGAAAAAATTAATATATATAGCGCTTTACTTTGTTGCATTAGAAATCAGGCACCCTGTATATATTCATGTGTGAGAGATGACAAGCCTGGAAAGGATTGTTGGTTTAGTTTAGTTTACAATTAAAATCAAATACAATCTCAAATTCTATTTAACAATCTCCCACACACACACACACAAATAGGCACATATACACCCACATACAATGACATTAAAATTTTTAAGTAAACATTTGTCTACACCGTACACAATATCTAGCAACAAGCTAATGTCTCATGTTTGTCGAATCGAATGTTATTTACCCTTCGCACCACCCCCTCGAACGTCATCACACTACACCACATGCATAAAACACAATGTGTGTGTGTACTTATCGTCTCTCTCTTGTGCAAATTGTGCAGTCATCACCATCATCGTTGTCATTTAAGTTTACCTTTTTATTCCTCTTTGGTCTAATTGAACAATGAAACTTTGTTTCTAAAGGCTCTTAGAAAATTTAACAACAAAATAAATTCGTTAAACTTTTCAGAAAAATTTTCTAAAAAAAAAAATTGTTCACCCATCTTACATTGTTGCAGAGTACTGTTGTGGTAGTTACGCAATGGGGGGGGGGGGGGGGAGTTTTAAACAAATGAAACCCAGCAACTTTAGAGAACTAATTAAGTTTAGAAAATTATTTCGATTTTAGGTATATTTACTAACTTTAAGTAAACAAAATATAATTATATGGTAAAGTACATATAGTAACGTTAAATATATACACTGGAAAAAATATTGACTTATTATTTATTATTTATAAGAATGCATATTTAGTACTAAATTTATAAGATTTGTATCTTGTTGTACTGAAAATCCAAATCAAATAAATAAATGAAATGAAAATAAAAAATGGAGGATTATGCGACCTAAATTTTAGCGCACGCAATTTACAATTTCTTTAAAATAATGAATTTTTAATTAAAAGAAAAATTATACTCTTTGCTTCAAAATTTTTTTTTTATTAAATTTAATACACGATTTTTGGAAATTTGTGTTCCTCCGTTAAAGTCGTATGTCTTTGAACAAATGCAAATCTTCCTTAAAGTAAAGAAACATGTTTTTGATATGAAGAAATCTTCTCTAAGTTAAACCACATACGAAATCATTAGATAGACTTACACTTACTTTAAGGATGTTTTTTTTTTTTTTTTGAAGTAAGAAAACATTTTGTCATAATTTGGATTTTTTTAACTGACATTTGTTTGTACGTAAATATCATTATTAATACATTGCAAAAAAAATAAATAAAAAAATCGATAAATGAGATATGTAGCCTTATTTTTATTGTTATGGATCCCATATATATAGCTACAGAGGGCTATTAATATAAATATATCTTTATTTTGAAGACGCCACATCTATGGCTTGGGATCAATACCAAACTACTTAGGACAAGGTGAAAATCTTTGGATTCCAGTAATACACATTTTCTGGCCAAAAATCATAGAGCTTCAGACGTTGTTCTGAATCCCACAAATTTTTCTAGACATCGAATAAACACTCATTCAGCTTTGGACCCCCACTACAAGGTGAGATAATGGGTATCAAAATATACTCATTTCATATTTATGCCCATATTCAAAACAAACCACCATTTTAACAGCCGTTGCACTTAATTTGCATCACTTCGTAAGGTGTGATCCGAGATTACTGCACAACATCTCGTCCACCAACGAGCAATACGTCACCGCTAAAAGCATCTTTATGACAAATAGAAAAAGTCTAGAAAAAGTGTCTGCACATCAATGTGAACAAAAAGCGGTTATGGCTTCCGGAGAGACGCCGAAGCCGAGAGTTAGGTAAGATCTTCACCAAAATAAGGCTATAATCTGCGGATGGTGGGACTGGGAAAGCATGGAACAGTGGAAAATGCACTACATTGCTAATTTAATCGTCAAAATGTCGCCGTTTAGCTGAAAAGACCTCAACTCAACTTGTTCTACCACAAATCCATACCCAATGATTGCCAAGTTGTAGAAAGAACATGCCAAGAGCTCGACGGGGGCTGTTCTTCAACATCAATCGTAGACTCAGGATATTGCACCTCTCTGTTCTCTATTGAACCAATATAATGGGCCGATAGCCTTTAGTTTCTAGTGCCCGTATAAATAAGTTTATTGTAATTTGTAATTATAATAAATTAAATAATAAATAAATAAATAATGGGAGATACCTTCGATGACGAAGAGGACCCTAAAATCTGACTCAACAAATTCTTTAACACCACACGGACGAAAAAGACTGTTTTTCATATGTTTGGGTGTAAAAATTATATGTTTGGAACTCCAATTTTTTAACACAACATTTTTAAGTGAAAGCATATAATGTTCACAAACTAGCATAACATGTTTGGCACATATATGTTAATATGTTAGAATATATTATGTTTGGGACATAAAATGTTTGTAAATATAATATGCTTATATGCAAATATATATTAATTTGGAAAAAGCCTATAAACCTATATGTGTATAGAAAGAGAGACCTAGAGAGTATGCTGCAAGTAAAATAATGGAAGTAACCAATTGACGCCTTAAAAATATATACACACAAAGAAAATTTCATTAAAAATTTTTACTACCAGTGTATGCCGTAAGATGAAACATAATATGTTTGAACAATACAAACAATATTTTGTTTGGACCAATCCTAAAAATATGTATGCTTGAAGCATAATGTGTGTGGGGTATATGTTACAGAAGCGATTTTTTCTTGAGGGTGCAGCGGCCGACTTTGGGCATAACGGTATCAACAAAATGGTCGAGAGATGGGAGGCGTTCGTAAACAGTAACAGAGAATACAACATTGAAACTTTATACACATTCATTCTTTCCTTGTAGTTTTAAAGACCCATGATCAATTACAACTAAATTATACAGACAAACAGTTAACAACATTCATGTCATAACATCATGCCATGGCTTTCATTTTCCATATGTGTCATTTTCCCAAAATAGTTTTTTTCCTCTATCATGTGATCATGTTGCTGATCCAAAAGCAACCACGGCAAGGTCAATCCAAAGCACAATTGCCACAGTTGGTAGAATTCTACCACAAATGGTATATTTTTTTAGTGTAGATTAGTACAATTCTTGATGTTTTGATAGAATTTATTTATATAGAAATTAAATTTTGACAAAATTTCCTATAGAAATGAAATTTTGACAAAATTTCCCATAGAAATGAAATTTTGACAAATTTTCTATAGAAATGAAATTTTGATAAAATTTTCAATAGAAATAAAATTTTGAAAAATTTTTCTTAAGAAATAAAATTTTGAAAAAATTTATTATAGAAATGAAATTCTGACAAAATTTTATATGGAAATAAAATTTTAAAAAGTTTTCTATAGAAATAAAATTTTTAAAAGTTTTCTATAGAAAAAAATTTTGACAAAATTCTCCATAGAAATGAAATTTTAACAAAATTTTCTATAGAAATGACATTTTGACAAAATTTTCAATAGAAATACAATTTTGCAAAATTTTCTATAGAAATAAAATTTTGACAAAATTTTCCACAATTTTGGGAAAATTTTCTATAGAAATAAAATTTTGACAATATTTTCTATAGAAATGTAATTTTGATAAAATTCTCTATGGAATTCTCTATTTATAAAGTTTTCTATAGAAATGTTTTTTGTAGAAATAAAATTTTGACAATATTTTCTATAGAAATAAAATTTTGACAAAATTTTCTATAGAAACAAAATTTTGCCAAAATTTTCCATAGGAATAAAATTTTGACAAAATTTTCTTTAGAAATAAATAATTGACAAAATTTTCTGTAGAAATAAAATTATGACAAAATTTCCAATAGGAATAAAATTTTGACAAAATTCAATTTATCTAAAAAATTTGATTTTCGTGTCATTTCGATCAATTATTAGTATAGTATATATAGGAGCCACCGTGGTGCAATGGTTAGCATGCCCGCTTTGCATACACAAGGTCGTGGGTTCGATTCTTGCTTCGACCGAATACCAAAAATTTCCCACCTCAGTAATGCTGGTGACATTTCTGAGTATTTCAAAGCTTCTCTAAGTGGTTTCACTGCAATGTGGAACCCCTTTCGGACTCGGCTATAAAAAGGAGGTCCTTGTCATTGAGCTTAACATGGAATCGGGCAGCACTCAGTCATGAGAAGTTCACCAATGTGGTATCACAATGGACTGAATAGTCTAAGTGAGCATTATACAACGGGCTACCACGTAACCTAACCTAGTATATCATCTCATTTCCTCAAAAATTTTCGCTAATACGGGGAGGTCATTCACTTATTCATTCATACAAGTAAGGAAAGTCTAAAGTCGGGCGGGGCCGACTATATTATACCCTGCACCACTTTGTGGATCTAAATTTTCGATACCATATCACATCCGTCAAATGTGTTGGGGGCTATATATAAAGGTTTGTCCCAAATACATACATTTAAATATCACTCGATTTGGACAGAATTTGATAGACTTTTACAAAATCTATAGACTCAAAATTTAAGTTGGCTAATGCACTAGGGTGGAACACAATTTTAGTAAAAAATATGGGAAACATTTAAATCTGAAGCAATTTTAAGGAAACTTCGCAAAAGTTTATTTATGATTTATCGCTCGATATATATGTATTAGAAGTTTAGGAAAATTAGAGTCATTTTTACACCTTTTCGACTAAGCAGTGGCGATTTTACAAGGAAAATGTTGGTATTTTGACCATTTTTGTCGAAATCAGAAAACCATGTATATGGGAGCTATATCTAAATCTGAACCGATTTCAACCAAATTTGGTACGCATAGCTACAATGCTAATTCTACTCCCTGTGCAAAATTTCAACTAAATCGGAGTTAAAAATTGGCCTCTGTGGCCATATGAATGTAAATCGGGCGAAAGCTATATATGGGAGATATATCCAAATCTGAACCGATTTCAACCAAATTTGGCACGCATAGTTACAATGCTAATTCTACTCCCTATGCAAAATTTAAACTAAATCGGAGCAAAAAATTGGCCTCTGCGGGCAAACGAGTGTAAATCGGGCGAAAGCTATTTCGAGACTCATAAAATATTCGGATGTACGGAATTTGAAGATCGGTTGATATACACGCCAATTATGACCAGATCGGTGAAAAATATATATGGCAGCTATATCTAAATCTGAACCGATTTTTTCCAAAATCAATAGGGATCGTCTCTGAGCCGAAACAGGACCTTATACTAAATTTTAGGACAATCGGTCTAAAACTGCGAGCTGTACTTTGCACACAAAAATACACCAACAGACAGACGGACAGACAGACAGACAGACAGAGAGACAGACGGACATCGCTAAATCGACTCAGAATTTAATTGTAAGCCGATACTAAAAGGTTGGTCTATGATTACTCCTTCTTGGCGTTACATACAAATGCACAAACTTATACCCTGTAACACAGTAGTGGTGAAGGGTTTAAACATGTTTTATCCAACCACAAAAATTTGATGAAAAGCTTAAAAAAATCATTGTTTTGTTTTAATTTTTGTAGGTTTTTTTTTTTGCACTATGAGCTGGGTGAAAGGACCACCGCTTGTTCCGATTGATGGCACATGACCAGGCTGATCAGGATTTTCGTTCTTATGAGTAAGCAAAATATTGGGTCGATGTGCAGATAAGCGAGTTGTTTTTCCGTCAATACGCCACTTGATCAGTCAGTGTTTCAATTATCAAACATTTGAAAACATCCATCATACTTAATTTGCGGACCAATATTATAATTATTATGTTACAACCCAATATAAAAAGAATTATACCAATTTTATTCTTTAGAACAATCAATTACATTGGTCTTCCATACAAATCCGTTATAGTTTTTTTTTTAATTCCCTATTTGTTTGCTCTCTATAGTTCTTAGTTCTAGAAGTATTTGCAATATAACAATATTTGCTTTACTAGTAACAAAGGACGATTTGAGCTTTTGTATTTTGCCATTGAATAATGTCATTGGATAATGGCATAGAGAAATTGTGTGCATATGTCCTTCACCATTGTGACGTGGAGAGCAGTAACAATAACTTTTATTCATTTTTCGATTTTATTTTATTTTTACGATATTGATTGCTTTAGTAAATTTATTTTTATATCCTAGACATGGGGCATTGCAAGTCAACCTCTATACCTCTAATGGTATATAAATTTAATGTTGGAAAAATATCTACTTTATCACTTGAATTGTTTGACACCTGTAATTTTTACAACCATCGCAAAGAGAGAGAGAGAAAAAAAAAACAAAAGAGTATGAGAGATTCAGCGACATAATTTATTCGTTTCTGTTTCCTAGCTTCCTAGCGAACATATGTAAATCTCAAGAAGTTACCTTGGTTATCTTGTGAAAATTAATTTTCATCATTTCTTCTTTTATTCGAACAACAACTTCCTTCTGACATTTAATTTTTTCTGTGTTGCCTTGGTATCCGCTTCCGGTGTATTCTGATTGCATAAAATCCCAAATACATACCCAGGGTAATTATGTAAATGAATGTTTATTTTAATAATAAAACGAGATAAAAAAATGGAAAGCAAATAAGGTAGCAAAAAAAAAAAATAATTAAAACTCATACCAAGGTGTTTGAGCATACTGGGGAATGCATCATTGTTCTCTGTCACAATGGAGATAGAGGTATGAAAAATGAACCTCCTGCATTATGCTTCATTCAATTCCATTTATGCCATAGCATATATCCCCTTCTTCGCGTTCCATTGAGATTCATTCGATTGTTCTTATTTAAATATGTACTGGTTAATGTACACATTGAAGGATTATGCTAATTTCCATTTTCACTCCATTCATTTTTCTGTCTGAGTGGGGAGATGGAAAACAGAAATGACAGATGGAGGAGAAGAGCAAAATTCAAGTGCTTTATTGTTTGTTTGTTTGCTTTTATGACTGTGTTTACCCTCATCCTTTTCAATCGCGTTCACGCTCTCTCTTCCTCTTCCTCTTATCACTCTTTACCTTTCGCCACGACACACGCAGGTCGCCATGATTTTTAATGGACATACATTATGTTTGCATTAAAATATTAAAATTTAATTAATACGAAATTTCATCATATCCCAAAAATGAATTTCTATAAAATTCTAGAGCCAAAAATAAGCGAACAACCGTATACCATTAAAGATTCACCACAAATCAGAAAAGCGTAATTAAATTTTTGTTATGCCTAAAAGTATATTTTGATTTTTCTCATAGAGTAACCACAATACAACCACCGCAATGTATGCATCAATTAACTTGTAAATTATTATAGCAATTACATTGCGGTTCGTTGCAAGTTAAAAGATCAAAGTTTTATGGAATTTCTTTGAAGAATGTAACATCATGAAGAATCAGACCCCAAAAAAAAGAAAAAAAAAACTTTTTAATATTCGTAGGTAATCCAGGAATTTGATAGATTTAATATTGCTAGCCAGTTTTCCTATTTTTTTTTTTCTAATAGCCTGTTTCTGTATGTCGAACGAGCTCTATCGATCGACTGAAATGGAAACAAACAGCTGAATTTATAACCAAAAATCAGCTGTTTCTATTCATTTCAGTCGATCGATAGAGCTCGTTCGACATACAGAAACAGGCTGTAAATGTTTTGATTATGGTTCCAATGCAATAAGTAAAGCCCATACATTGGTCGCATGTGAATTTCCAATCTCCGATAAAGAAACAAAACAAACAAAAGATATGCACTCATAATTCGGCTGCTTTTTAAAGCGTGCTACTGCATTCGTTCCTGGGCCCGCATTATAATAGTACCACTGATACCATTGGCCCTAGACTACAATTACAGAGAACGATGGACTTAGGTTATGTTAGGTTAGGTTAGGTGACAGCCCGATGTATCAAGCTGACTTACACTATTCAGTGGGAGCCACCGTGGTGCAATGGTTAGCATGCCCGCCTTCGGACGGAGCAGGAATCGTGGGTTCGATTCCCGCTTCGTCCGAACACAAAAAAGTTTTTCAGCGGTGTATTATCCCACCTCAGTAATGCTGGTGACATTTCTGAGGGTTACAAAGCTTCTCTAAGTGGTTTCACTGCAATGTGGAACGCCGTTCGGACTCGGCGTTCCACAGGTCCCTTGTCATTGAGCTTAACATGGAATCGGGCAGCACCCAGTGATGAAAGCGAAGTTCACCAATGTGGTATCACAATGGACTGAATAGTCTAACAGGTTGGCTGATAAGTCCGCGGTCTAACAAAGAAAACACACATTTTTTTGTCAAAATTCGTTTTTATAACTCAACATAGTTCCCTTCAAGAGCGACACAACGATTATAACGACCTCCCAATTTGTTGATACCATTTTGGTAGTACTCCTTCGATTTTGCCTCAAAATACGCCTCAGTTTCGGCGATCACCTCTTCATTGTAGCCAATTTTTTTCCCTGCGAGCATCCTTTTGAGGTCTGAGAACAAGAAAAAGTAGCTGGGGCTAGAATACGGTGGGTGGGGAAGTAATTCGAAGCCCAATTCATGAATTTTTGCCATCGTTCTCAATGCCTTGTAGCACGGTGCGTTGTCTTGGTGGAACAACACTTTTTTCTTCTTCATATGGGGCCGTTTTGCCGCGATTTCGACTTTCAAACGCTCCAATAATGCCATATAATAGTCACTGTTTATGGTTTTTCCCTTCTCAAGATAATCGATAAAAATTATTCCATGCGCATCCCAAAAAACAGAGGCCATTACTTTGCCAGAGGACTTTTGAGTCTTTCCACGCCTCGTAGACGGTTCACCGGTCGCTGTCCACTCAGCCGACTGTCGATTGGACTCAGGAGTGTAGTGATGGAGCCATGTTTCATCCATTGTCACATATCGACGGAAAATCTCGGGTGTATTACGAGTTAACAGCTGCAAACACCGCTCAGAATCATCAACACGTTGTTGTTTTTGGTCAAATGTGAGCTCGCGCGACACCCATTTTGCACAGAGCTTCCGCATATCCAAATATTGATGAAAGATATAACCAACACGTTCCTTTGCTATCTTTAAGGCCTCTGCTATCTCGATCAACTTCATTTTACGGTCATTCAAAATCATTTTGTGGATTTTTTTTATGTTTTCGACGGTAACCACCTCTTTCGGGCTATCCAGTGCGTTCATCGTCCTCCGTGCTCATTTCACCACGCTTGAATTTTGCATACCAATCAATTATTGTTGATTTCCCTGGGGCAGAGTCCGGAAACTCATTATCATGCCAAGTTTTTGCTTCCACCGTATTTTTTCCCTTCAGAAAACAGCATTTTATCAAAACATGAAATTCCTTTTTTTCCCATTTTTTTCACAATAACAAAAGTTTCTTCACAAAAGACGATCTATCTCACAAACTAATTAACTTACAGACGTCAAATTTTGACACGAATTATTTGAAGGTTGGTACTATATAAAAATAATATGCATTTAATACTAGCGACGCCATCTATGTGTCAGACCTGGGACTTATCAGCTAACCTGTTAAGTGAGCCTGATACATCGGGCTGCCACTTAACCTAACCTAACCTAGACAATTCAGTCCATTGTGGTACCACATTGGTGAACTTCTCTCTTATCACTGAGTGCTGCCCGATTCCATGTTAAGCTCAATGACAAGCGACCTCCTTTTTATAGCCGAGTCCGAACGGCGTCCCACATTGCAGTGAAACCACTTAGAGAAGCTTTGAAACCCTCAGAAATGTCACCAGCATTACTGACGTGGGATAATCCACCGCTGAAAAACTTTTTTGGTGTTCGGTCGAAGCAGGAATCGAACCCACGACCTTGTGTATGCAATGCGGGCATGCTAACTACGGTGGCTCCCTTAGTGGTTAAATTGTAGGCCCGATTGGTTAAACAGTGGCCCGGTTGAACTGCACATAGACCCGAAGGTCTCAGTGGTATAACTCTTACTCAGAAGGTCTCTCTGATCCAACTCTTGATGAACTCTTCGCCTTTCAGGCGGCTACATGTCGTTGATGCTTTGTTTCGGAGATGACACGTACATTCCTTTCTACAATTGCAGCAACGGCAAAAGAAGCTTAGCTATTAACTGGTGAGGATCCTCAATCAGAATAAATCATGACTCTTCTTTGTGTTTTTATTTCTTTGTTTTTTCTCCACATGGATTAATTAATTTATGTGATTCAAATTCCCTGTGCGATTCTATCCCACAAGTAACTCTTCTTATCTCGTTTGGTCGAGGAGCTCCTTTTCTCTGATGAGATTAGAAGATCTCTTCGACATTGAATTACAGTCCATAACAACAGGCAATTGGTCACAGTGTTTCACGCAACCAGATACATTATCGTCATCAGCCAGTGTGTTGGAGCCACCTTATGCTTAAGTAGCCTTCCTTGCCTACAGCGTAAGCCTTATTTTATTCCTGTCTACAGTTGCACTACGATTGCACTTCAGGATTGCAGTTTCACCACTGAAATCGTCGGGCCTACAGTTCCACTATTGTCCAGATCGTGGCTACCGATCCCCCAATTATGAGACCATTGAGCCTACACCACTGAAACCATTGAGCCTACCGCCACTGAAACCACATGGACTACAATTTCGCCATCGAGGCTTCAGGACTACAGTTCCAGCAAAAAGACTTTCACCAATTCAGTCCCGAACCAATTACCGATCACGGGCTATTATCGAATCCAAATCCATTACTGATATGAAACTGCTAACAAACACGTGACGACTACCACAGAATTACCGATAACCAAATTGAGCCCATTTCTACGAAACAACGAACAGTAGCCGTCTGAAAGAAAAAAGTTGAACAAGATTTGAACCAGTGAGTCCTTCGGACCAAAAGTTCAACCACTGAGACCATCATCGCCACAGTGCAACCACTGAGACCTTTGGATCAAGTGTTCAACTAAGTATTGGGACATTTGGGCCGACAGTTCCACCACTGAGACCTCTGAACCTTTGGGCCTACAATACCGCCACTGAAACCATCGCTACCTGTAATTTCGTCATTAAGGCTTTCTAGCCTACAGCTCCAGGCAGGAGACCTTCACACAGTTAAGTAGTCGCCATTAATATTAAACCGACTCGAACCTACTTCCTACCTACCCCGATCTTTTATTGAATCCAAGTTTATTACCAATATTGAACTGCTACCGAACTACAGGACTACATTTCCAGCAAAAAGACTCACCAATTCCGTCCCGAAGCGATTACCGACCACGGGCTATTATCGAATCCAAATCCATTACTGATATGAAACTGCTACCAAACACGTGACGACTACCACAGAATTACCGATAACCAAATTGACCCCATTTCTACGAAACAACGAACAGTAGCCGCCTGAAAGAAACATTTGAACAATATTTGAACCAGTGAGACCTTCGGATTAAGAGTGCAACCACTGAGACCTTTGGATCAAGTGTTCAACAAAGCATTGGGACATTTGGGTCTACAGTTCCACCACTGAGACCTCTGAACCTTTGGCCCTATAATACCGCCACTGAAACCATCGCTACCTGTAAGTTTGCCGTTAAGGCTTTCTGGCCTACAGTTCCAGGTAGGAGACCTTCACACAGTTAAGTAGTCGCCATTAATATTAAAACCGACCCGAACCTACTTCCTACCTACCCCAACCTTTTAGTGAATCCAAGTTTATTACCTATATTGAACTGCTGCCGAACAGGAGGACTATAACAGAACTACCGATACCCAAAAAGAGCCGATTTCTACGTGTCATCTCCGAAACAAAGCAAAGACATTTAACCGCCTGAAAAGCGGAGAGAGTTGGATCATAGAGACCTTCTGAGTAAGAGTTATACCACTGAGACCTTCGGGTCTATGTGCAGTTCAACCAGTGAAATCCACGGGCCACTGTTTAACCAATCGGGCCTACAATTTAACCACTAAGGGAGCCACCGTGGTTAGCATGCCCGCTTTACATACACAAGGTTGTGGGTTCCATTCCTGCTTCGACCGAACACCAAAAAGTTTTTCAGCGGTGGATTATCCCACCTCAGTAATGCTGGTGACATTTCTGAGGGTTTCAAAGCTTCTCTAAGTGGAATGTGGAACGCCGTTCGGACTCGGCTTTAAAAAGGAGGTCCCTTGCCATTGAACTTAGCATGGAATCGGGCAGCACTCAGTGATAAGAGAGAAGTTCACCAATGAGGTATCACAATTGACTGTATAGTCTAAGTGAGCCTGATACATCGGGCAGCCACCTAACCTAACCTAAGGCCTACGGTCCCACCATCGAGAGCAGCGTCAATTCCGTCTCTGAGACCTTTGGACCTACCGTTTCAGCTCTGATATCTTCGTATCTATAGTTCTTATGTAAAGCTATTACGGACCTCAAGCTGCTACCAAACAGGAGATGACTACCGAAACAAAACAACAGCGAAGTGTAGCCGCCTGCAAGGCGAAGAGGTCATCAAGAGTTGAATCATTGATACTTTCAGTTCTATTTACAATTCAACCACTGGGACCTAAGGCCCACAGTTTAATCTGCTTCTACCTCCGGAACTTTATCTCCGACACTGAGGTATTTGGACCTACAGTTGCAGCTGTAAGACCTTTGGACCTACATTTCTAGATCAGAAACCTTCGGATCTACAGTTCCCATCTTGATAAGCAAGTAAAATAGGTTAAATGAATATTCGACACGAATCTTCTACCGTCTCGAAACGTCTACCGACCCTTAGCTATTATCGAATTTCAATCGATAACTGACGTGAAGATACTACCAAACCGAAGACGACTACCATACAATTATCTACATCTAAGCTGAGCTTATTTCTACATGGCATCTACGAGATAACTCAACAACGAACTGTAGCTTACTGAAAGCTAAAATGGTCAACAAGAGATGAACCGCAGATACCTTTTTGGCCAGCCACCTTCTGGCCTACAGTGCCTTGACCAAAACTTGACTTTGGTCTATAGTTAAACCATTGGGACTTTTGTGCCTATAATTCCAGGACTAAGGCATTCAATCCTACTGTTCCAAAACTGAGAAGATCGGACCTTCACTTCAGCCACTAAAAACGGAAACTATTACCAACTCGAAACAATTTACGAATCTGAGACAACTAGGACACCATGAGCGAAGTCAAAGTTTATGAGCCAATTGGGCCGACAGTTCCACCACTAAGACATTCGGGTCTACAACGATCTTAAGGTCTATAATTCCAGAATTGAAACCTTCCAATCTAATGTTCCATCACTGAGAAGTCCGGATCCTCATTGCCGCTAAATGACGAAACTATTACCGAACTCCGTGGTGCAATGATTATACTATCTGCTTGGCATACAAAGGGCTTTGGGTTCAATTCTAGACCTTGCCTTACATACAAAGGGTCTTGTCTTCAATCCACCACCCTGCATTCCATACACAGGGTCTTGGATTTAATCCCAATCAAAAAGTTGGTTGGATTATCTCATTTTTGGTAGTATGCCATTTCTGAGGGTTTCAAAGCTTCTCATAATGGTATGGTTCAATGCTTTGCATGCTCTCGTTGCCAGTTTCGACTGAACACCAAAACGTCTTTCAGCGGTGAATTATCCCTTCTCAGTAATGCTGATGGCATTTGTGAGTGTCTCAAAGCTTCTCTAGGTGGCTTCACAGCAATGTGAAACTCCTTTCGGACTCGGCTATAAAAAGGAGGTGCCTTGTCATTGCCGATCGATGAACCGCATTTCGAACCAACTACGTATGTTATCTTCTTGAATCCTACCAATACCAGAACAAATGCACAAGTTTCCAATGAAATACAAATCGGTGAACGCAAGAGCTACCCACCAAAGATCTCATCAAAGATCCATCATCTACATCTCAAAACTTCCCTATCACCAACATATCATTCATCTTCCATCATCTTTAAACCAACCAATACTTGATTAACTGCATATGCTAAACATCATCCGATCAATTTTACGACCGATTATTTTCATCTCAGGAAAGATAGCGGTCCCCTATTTAAATATCGAGAATTTCCCCAGTATCCTATCATGAGCTCCCATGAGATTTGGACAATATTATATAGATCGAGAATGTACTTTATCACAAAAGTATATTAGATTAATGTTTCACGTTAAGCGTTAGGTGAACAACTGATTCATTGTGTGAACAACTGATTCGGGAGGAAAACCTCATTGTCTACATGAAAACCATTCCTAATGCAAAATTTGCATACATTTAGGCGCTCATATATAAATCCGTTGATTAAAAAAAAAATAAATTTTACTTTATCATTATTATCTATTAAATTCATTTTGATTATAAAACAATTAATAGATTTTATGCTTTGGTTGTTTTATTACATTTACCATGGTATCACAAACAAATATTGATTTTTGGACTACAAAGAAAGCTAATATTAATAATAATAGTAATCGCAATAATAATAAAAGTAAATAATAACAATAATATTGAAAGCCGTCACAACAACAAATAAATGACAATAAGCAAAGCAAACAAATAATTTAACATTTGCACTTTTGACAAATGCCCAAACCTCATCGACTCATTGAAATGGCAATAAATGGGAAATAAATATTGAAATTTATTCGAAATCACTCGAGTGTACCATGATGGTGGCGTTCAAAGAGTAGGAAGGGTCTGAATTGTGAATGTATCATAAGATTAATGAGGAGACTTTCCCCCCTCTTCTGAATAGTCCTGAGACTTGGGTGTGTCCTTAAAGACATTCCACTGTAGATTTTTACACAAATTTCTAGCCATTTTGATGGCAATTTTTGGCATAAGGCGAAACAAATAATCACAGCAAGGAGGTTTATTCGTGCGTGTCTGTGATGAAAATGTCTGGTGGTCTGGTTGCTATGAATGACTGACTATAAGTTAAATAAACTCCTGTTGATGAAGGCTGACGATGAAGGATAGCAAGATTATATTTGCTTCGACAAGGACAGTGGTGAAAATCGAAAAAGACTAGGAGCATTTGGTAGAAAGGATTGGAAAGGTGAGAGCAAATTAAATGAAATGAAAATAAATTAAATCTTCATAAAGTATTTCATTCATCATATATCATATCATATCATATAACTTTTCTCAAAATTTTATTTCTATAGAAACTTTTCTCAAAATTTTATTTCTACTTTCTATAGAAATAAAATTTTGAGAAAATTTTTGGCAAAATTTTATTCCTAGAAAAAAATTTGTGAAAATTTTATTTCTATAGAAAATTTTACCAAATTTAATTTCTATAGAAAATTTTGTCAAAATTTTATTTCTATAGAAAATTTTGTCAAAATTTCATTTCTACAGAAATTTTTTTCAAAATTTTATTTCTATAGAAAGTTTTGGCAAAATTTTATTCCTAGAAAAAAATTTGTGAAAATTTTATTTCTATAGAAAATTTTGTCAAAATTTTATTTCTATAGAAAATTTTGTCAACATTTTATTTCTGTAGAAATTTTTTCAAATTTTAATTCTATAGAAAATTTTGTCAAAATTTTATTTCTATAGAAAATTTTAACAAAATTTTATTTCTATAGAAAATTTTGTCAAAATTTCCTTTCTATAGAAAATTTGGTCAAAATTTTATTTCCATAGAACATTTTATCAAAATTTTCTTTGTATAGAAAATTTGGCCAAAATTTTATTTTCTTAGTAAATTTTTTTTTTTCTATATAAATAAAATTTTGACAAAACGTTCTATGGAAATATAATTTTGACCAAATTTTCTACAGAAAGAAAATTTTGAAAAAAGTTTCTATAGAAATAAAATTTTGGCAAAATTTCCTGTAGAAATAAAATTTTGAGAAAATTTTCTGTAGAAATAAAATTTTGACAAAATTTGAAAATCGAAAAAGACTAGACCATCATATCATATCATATCACATCACATCACATCACATCACATCACATCACATCACATCACATCACATCACATCACATCACATCACATCACATCACATCACATCACATCACATCACATCACATCATATCATATCATATCACATCATATCATATCATATCATATCATATCATATCATATCATATCATATCATATCATATCATATCATATCATATCATATCATATCATATCATATCATATCATATCATATCATATCATATCATATCATATCATATCATATCATATCATATCATATCATATCATATCATATCATATCATATCATATCATATCATATCATATCATATCATATCATATCATATCATATCATATCATATCATATCATATCATATCATATCATATCATATCATATCATATCATATCATATCATATCATATCATATCATATCATATCATATCATATCATATCATATCATATCATATCATATCATATCATATCATATCATATCATATCATATCATATCATATCATATCATATCATATCATATCATATCATATCATATCATATCATATCATATCATATCATATCATATCATATCATATCATATCATATCATATCATATCATATCATATCATATCATATCATATCATATCATATCATATCATATCATATCATATCATATCATATCATATCATATCATATCATATCATATCATATCATATCATATCATATCATATCATATCATATCATATCATATCATATCATATCATATCATATCATATCATATCATATCATATCATATCATATCATATCATATCATATCATATCATATCATATCATATCATATCATATCATATCATATCATATCATATCATATCATATCATATCATATCATATCATATCATATCATATCATATCATATCATATCATATCATATCATATCATATCATATCATATCATATCATATCATATCATATCATATCATATCATATCATATCATATCATATCATATCATATCATATCATATCATATCATATCATATCATATCATATCATATCATATCATATCATATCATTTTTTATGTAATTTAATTTTAATTTTGATTTTAATATTAATTTTGATTTTAATTCTAATTTTAATTTTAATGTTAATTTAAATTTAATTTAATTTAATTTAATTTACTTTATTTTAATAATGCGTGATTTGTTGTACAAAGCCAACAAGTGCAAATGTAAAGAACGGACGATAAGAAAGTGCGCAACAAAAATATGCTGTGAATTTATGATCCACTACCCAGCAAAAAAAGAGCTTCCAAAAAAGTAGTTTGGATTCCCAATCTGTGATCCGGAAGTAGTGCAAACTTGGATCATCTCCAATGAGCATTTTACACGGGCTTGTCATAGGACGGAAGTACTCTTTTTTTGGATCCTTTGCATTGCTTTAGAAGTTGTGCCCTGGAAGTTAATTTGAATGAAGAGATTTAAAAAGCGAAAAAAAAAGTCAACCAATTTCACTTTTTTTCATCCATATGTTTTATTAGACTATTATTTTCCTATTATCTAATTTTTACAAATTGAAAAACTTTTTCGCTCTGACCAGGGGTTGAACCTGGGTTTGCTGGCACCATAACAGAACGCCTTAGCACACTCAGCCACAAACGCCATTGAACATAAAGCGTCGAAAGGTCAATTAAAATGTTTGGGATATGATCGTAATACGACACCAAGTCTTCATTAGTATGAACGAAGAAATAAGAAACGCAGGTTCAAATCTCACCAGCGGCAATTTTTTTATCAAATACTTCTGTAAAAAATTATTTTTTTATGTTATGCATCGTTTTTATTTTTTATTTTCGGCATATATTTTCGTATACATATATATTTTTTCCATAAAAAATCAACAAAAAAATTAAAAATTCTCGTAATTTGCAAAACCTTCTCAAAAGAACTTCCATGGAAGTGAAAAAGTCGAACGACACAGGATCAAATCCCAGCGGGGATGAAATTTATTTTTTTATTATTATTTTTTTACTTTTTTATTAATTTTCTATTTTTTGTATAATTTAATTGTCCAAAATTGGCACCTAAAATAGCCTGATTGCGTTCTTTCTAATACTTGTCCACAAGGACTGCATCGGAAGTGGCAAAAATCATTGGGGGATCCCAAGATGCGCTTTAGAAGAAATGTTTGTGCACTTGTCCAAAAGGACTGCATCGGAAGTGGAAAAAATCATTGGGGGATCCCACGATGCGCTTTAGAAGAAATATTTATGGACTTGTCCAAAAAGACTGCATCGGAAGATGAAAAAACTCGATGGGGGATTCTGGGATGGGCTTAAAAAGAAATGTTTGTGGAACAACTTCCATTTTTTTTGCTGGGTACCAAATTAGACGAAGTGACTAAAAATAATAAAAATAGAAACAATATTTGGTCACAATCGCCCATAAAAGCAGTTATGACCTTATGCGACTGAACAAACAAACAAAGGTTTATTAATATTTCGGGCCAAAGCCAATCTGGATATTGTCACACTTGTAGTGGTAGTTAGTGTTTCCGGTTCCTCTCTCTCTCTCTCACTTCATTGTCTCATACACATTCGCTACCATTTCTTTTCTCTCCTTCTTTTCCTTAAACAGTCTTTGACCAAATTCCTTTTATGAAAGATAAAATATAGGAAATTTTATTATCTCTTCGAATGGCGAACATAACAATGTGCCCAGGAAAACAAAATCCAAGAATGCTAGAGTCATCTTCCAGTCACTCAGGCAACTAACATCTCTTATAGAATAGACTCCAGAGTATCGTCTATACTAAGAACATAATAGAAAATTTCATGGAGAGAAGGTAGAAAAATTCAATTTATTTCATAATTAGTAAATAAGTCTTATCTATAAACGATATGCTCACTCTCTCTAGCAGTACGTCGTCTATGGCATATTGGACTTTAGGGTAAATAAAATGAAATGAAATTTCTTCGTGTAACAAAGACAAGCAATGGAGAAGGATATCTGGTATCTGAACACTTTGACTGTTGTAAGAATATTCCTGGAGCATTGCATATAGCTTAAGGATGCACAAAGATGTTCAAAATGGTCATTCGTTAAGGTGCTATGCATTTACACAGCATTTTCCTGAGGCCAAAAGCTAATGGAAAATAAGCACAAAATTCATTTACTACCATTTGCTTGAAGAAATTTTGTAATAGGAGAGGGGGTGGAATTTTAATATGAAGCATATTTTTCTGTATTTATGCAGTGTAAATAGCCAAGCAATATTAATTTAAAAAGATGTAGTTGATGTTGTAGAATAGCGAAAAACGAAAATAAATTAAATTTTGATATTCATAGGGTGACGTCGAACTTTCAAATTTATCGGCTAAATTTGATAAATTTATGGTTTTCTATCTTCAAAATTTATGCATGTATCCATGCTGTAGAAAATCCCTTCACGATAAAACATTTTAATAATATTTAATTTAATGAATATTCATATGGAAAATTTTACATTTATAATTCGGCATTTAATTTGAGGGCACACTCGGTTATAATTCTGGGAAAAGATTTAGTAAAAACTCTGCCAAAATCCAAAATCTTTAGTCAACTCCTTCTTTCGTTTTTTGATGTTAACCAAAACCGACTAATTCAATTATTATCTGCGAAAAACAAGTCTATTTTAATTATTTCCCAATCCTAGGAATAAGCAAACAATTTTACGAAAAATGAGATAAGGTACGATGTGTATATCTAATACTAAATAAATTCACCTAACTCCTCAAAAAGTTGGGTACGTCATAATTTTATTTTTTTTTCGTTTGAAAATTTTGTCAAAATTGTATTTCTATAGAAAATTTTTTCAACATTTCATTTATACAGATTTTTTTTCAAAATTTTATTTCTATAGAAACTTTTCTCAAAATTTTATTACTATAGAAAATTTTGTCAAAATTTTATTCCTATAGAAACATTTGTGAAAATTATATTTCTATAGAAAATTTTTTGAAAATTTTATTTCTATAGAAAATTTTGTCAAAATGTTATTTCTATAGAAAGTTCTTTCAAAATTTTATTTGTATAGAAAATTTTGTCAAAATTTTATTTCCACAGAACATTTTTCCAAAATTTTATTTCCATAGAACATTTGTCAAAATTTTATTTCTATTGAAAACTTGAAAAATTTTATTTCATAGAAAATTTTGTCAAAATTTTATTTCTATAGAAAATTTAGGCAACATTTTATTTCTATAGAAAATTTTGTCAAAATTTAATTTCCATAGAAAATTTTGTCAAAAGTTTTTTGCTAAAGGGTGATACGGTCAATATAAACTTGACGTATTTCTTTCAATTTTGCATTTAAAAAACCTGAACACCCCTCATTTTGAAGGTGTGTGTGTGTAGAATGTGGCTCTTATTTTGATTTTGGAATTCACTCTTCAGTTGTCAAAATACCGTCCAAGCAAGAAGAGCAGCGTATCAAAATTTTGCTCGCGCATCGCGAAAATCCGAGCTACTCGCACGCAAAGCTGGCAAAATCGCTAAAAGTTGCCAAATCAACCGTTACAAATGTAATTAAAGTGTTTGGGGAACGTTTGTCGACAGACAGGAAGTCTGGATCGGGGGGAAATCGAAAACCGTAAGCCGCTGAGACGACAAAGAGAGTTGCCGGTAGTTTCAAGCGAAACCCTAACCTCTCTCTCCGAAATGCCGCAAATAAGCTGGGTGTATCGTCTACAACCGTGCATCGAGCCAAAAAACGAGCCGGACTATCGACTTACAAGAAGGTAGTGACTCCAAATCGCGATGATAAACAAAATACGACGGCCAAAGCGCGATACCGGAGGCTGTACACGACGATGCTGACGAAGTTTGACTGCGTGGTAATGGACGACGAAACCTACGTCAAAGCCGACTACAATCAGCTTCCGGGACATTAGTTTTATACGACAAAAGGAAGGGGGAATGTAGCAGATATTTTCAAGCACATAAAACTGTCAAAGTTCGCAAAGAAATATCTGGCTTGGCAAGCCATCTGTACCTGTGGCTTGAAAAGCAGCATTTTCATAGCTTCCGGGACTGTCAACCAAGAAATTTACGTGAAAGAGTGTTTGAATAAACGTCTGCTGCCTTTCCTGAAGAAACGCGGTTGTTCCGTACTGTTTTGGCCGGATTTGGCATCTTGCCATTACGGTAAAAAGGCCATGGAGTGGTACGCCGCCAACAACGTGCAGGAGGGTTCCCAAGGACAAGAACCCTCCCAACACGCCAGAGCTCCGCCCAATTGAGAAATACTGGGCTATTGTCAAGCGGAACCTAAAGAAGACCAAAAAACTGCTAAGGACGAGAAGCAGTTCAAGGCAAACTGGCTTTCTGCGGCGAAGAAGGTTGACAAGGTGGCTGTACAAAATCTGATGGCAGGTGTCAAGCGTGAGGCCCGGCAATTCGGATTTGGAAAAGCGTAAGCCTAACTGAATATTTTTCCTGAATTTTATACTAATTGAACGTGAAAAAAAAAATTAATTTGATTTTTTAAATAAACGATTTCACCGATTTACACGCGTTTTCCCTTGACCGTATCACCCTTTATAGAAAATTTTGTCAAAATTTTATTTCTACAGACATTTTTTTTTAAATTTCATTTCTATAGAAACTTTTCTCAAAATTTTATTTCTATAGAAAGTTTTGGCAAAAGTTTACTACTATAGAAAAATTTGCGAAAATTTTATTTCTATAGAAAATTTTGTCAAAATTTTATTTCTCTAGAAAATTTGGTCAAAATTTTATTTCTACGGAAAATTTTATCAAAATTTTATTTCTATAGAAAGTTTTGTCAAAATTTTATTTCTATAGAAAATTGAAGTATCTCTTATTTGGAGAGAAATATTTCGAAAAATCTACCAAAATTTCAAGATTTCTAGCAATATACCAACTAGTAAAAAATCTACCATTTTTTGGTAGAATTCCACGACCGTAATTTGTTGATGCGGTAACGGTGAAATGTTTGCCATTTGTGAATGAAGAAAATAATTTCATTGAACTTTTCAATGTTGGCGGTAAGGTTCTTAGGTTTTAATAAATTTCACTTTTTTCAATAAATCTTCTCAAAAAAAAGGTCTTATGGAAGTAGGATTTCTAAGGCCAAATGTACTTCTCTGAAAAGAGGAAAAAATCATATACATCATCTCCGAAGATATTTGAAAATTATTACTCTTGACTTTTTTTTGTTGGACAGATGGACTATAGACTTTGGTCCATAATATAAGCTCGAAACAACAATTGCATAAAATCTTGTGTCTTGACGTTTTAAATTGGTTAAATTGTAAGGGCCGGTGTTGCATGTGAAGTTTTTTTCCGAATTTTATTTGACATTTCTTTATTTCAGACTTACTCAATTTGAACCATGGAGAGATACACAATCCAACAACGTGTTAAATGGTTCCAAGAAATGGCAACAGTGGATGATCAATTTTCGAAGAAAATCATCTTCAGTGATGAGGCACATTTTCACCTCAGTGGATTCGACAATAAACAGAATTGCCGCATTTGGTCGAATGAGAATCAAAGAGTGATTGCCGAAAAACCAAAAGTGACTGTTTGGTGCGGTTTATGGGCTGGCGGCATCATCGGACCGTATTTTTTCCAAAATGAGGCCGGTCAGGTAGTTACTATGAATGGGGTTATTTGAAAGAAAAGGTGTACGTCGATAAGCCAGCAACAATTCAAGGATGAGATAATTCGGCACATTAACGGCATAGAACCTCCATTATGCCTCAGCGTCATCGAAAATTTGGACCATCGGATGAAGGTGTGCCACCGAGGTCGCGACGCCCATTTGGCCGATATTTTGTTCCATACATAATTGAGTAATACCAATATATCATAATAAAATAAAATTATAATAATTTCCTAAATAGTTTGTGTTTTATTCAAAATCAACATCGGCCCTTGAAAGTTTAACCACCCTATACTAAGAAGATCATAGATTTTGAAAAAATCGATAAACATTACAACAAAGGAAATACGTTTTTTTTATTATGTTGAATCATGATAAATATCATCATAAACCGAATATCTGCAGCATTTTTTCTCCATTAAAAGGATGACCCTCAAATGAAAATGTGACACCTAAAGTCAAGCCATAGATCCTGGTAAATGGCGCCAATCTTAATGGTATTTCCAGACAATTTTCCTCCCTAACTATATATAACAAAATCGAAGGGTGGACATTTATTTATAGCATATGGGATTTTCTAAAATGTTTTTCCGATTTTTTTCGTTTGGTTTTTACAACAGTGATTTTGCTTTATAACCTCCAAAAAAAACCTGAGTTAAGCAAACATATGGGAGAAATAGAAGAAAACACACACATTTAAATGACACACAACTAAACAGCTTTTTCATGTTCTTCACTATTCGAATGACCAAAGGAACCCCCCATGTGAATAAATAACAACAAAAGCAAAAACTACTAAGCTGTGGTCTCCAATGTATGAGAGAGATTTTGGGGAATATTTTTAGCTTTTAGTAGAATCACAAAATTGTATGTGTTTGTGTGAGTGTTAATGTTCCTTTATAGATGACCAATATCCCATAACATATGTATGTTTAAAAGTAAAAACTTTACCATACACCTCATATTCTCTAGACAGATATATCCATCCATTCGTTATGGAGTTTAAATGTTTTGGCTTCCTTAAAACCTTTTTGTGTCCATTGATCTAAAGGGGTACTTATGGTCTTACCTTAACTGCTCTCGTTTATGGTTAATTTGAGGTAGCAGTAAACATTCATAGAGCGGGAGAGCAACAAAAAAAACACCAACATAATCACAAATCCAAGGTACTTAAATTCAAAGAGATGGGTATTGAGACCATCTGTAATGTCCACTTACCTGTAACGAAAGAGAAGGAGAGAGAGAGAGAGGAAAATGTTAATAATAAGCATTAGGAGGACTAGTATATAATTTAAGAACTTGAGCATGATAGTAACGAAAGAAACAAAAACACATTTTAATTGCCATTTATTCTTATCATAAAGAGTCGAGTTAATTAAAATTACAACTGGACAGTGAAGTTCATAAATGACTCTCTTAATGGCATTAACTGAAATGAAAGGCAGAAGTAAAAGAGCAACCATATGATGTAATAAAATGCTCGGGCTTGTTTGAATTTCAAAGGTGTATAAAAAAGATTTACTATTTGATACAAACGAAGCGAATAAAATTAAATGATCTGATTTTTTTTAACTTAGCTCATTTTAAAAATAATAATTCTTATGTATTTGAAACAAAATTAGATTTCAAATATTATTTATTTTAAAATTTAATTGATTTTTCTTAACCAAAAATCTACCACTAAAAGTGTTACTTTTAATTTTCTTTTTTTGTAATTGACCGTACTGGTTGGTAAATGGGAAAAGATATAGAGTAATAAAGGGCTCGGGCTTGTTTCACTTTCAGATATAAGCCTAAGAGGCTAGCAGTCAAAACTTATAATAAATAATTTCAGATATATTTACTATTTGATACAAAACAAGTATATACGGCCGTAAGTTCGGCCAGGCCGAAGCTTATGTACCCTCCACCATGGATTGCGTAGAAACTTCTACTGAAGACTGTCATCCACAATCGAATTACTTGGGTTGCGGTAACACTTGCCGATGGAAAGGTATCTTAAAACTTCCTAACACCGTAATATACACCACATAGTCCATACGTGGTATATATTAAACTTAAAATGGCCGATTAAATACGTATATAATTAAGTTTGACAAAATTTTCTATAGAAATAAAATGTTGACAAAAGTTTCTATAGAAATAAAATTTGTACAAAATTTTCAAAAGATTTAAAATTTTGACAACATTCTCTAAAAACTCTAACATTTTGACAACATTTTCTATAGAAGTAAAATTTGGACAAAATTTTCTATAGAAATACGATTTTAGCAACATTTTCTATAGAAATACCATTTTGACAAAATTTTCTATAGAAATACAATGTTTACAAAATTTTTAAAAGATTTAAAATTTTGACAACATTCTCTATAGAATTAAAATTTTGACAACATTTTCTATAGGAATAAAATTTAGATTATTAATTTTGTTCGGCTTGAGGTCATAGAAACAATCGATTATTGATTTGTTTTAATATTTATTTCCAATATTTCGGTTAGTGCCACTAACCATCTTCTGGGATTTTGTATCTACATAAATTACAAAAATTAAATTACTTTTAATGTTCACAAATCACAATATTATTTTAGATATAATATATTGAAAATAACTAACGTGAGTTCGTGTGATGCTGTTCGTTCTGCAAGCCACCGTACACTAAGCTTCGTTTGTGTCGATGCTTGTTTATGATGTGTCGATACATTCTCGCGCATTCTTCCGTGTCTTTTTTGAAATTCATTCTCTTGTCAGGAGAGAGATCTATTATATTAAGCATCTCAAGAGTGTATCTACGCCTATGATTATTCTCTTGAGCAAGTATCTCGACGTCTGTGAAGTTGGGCTTGTGTCCTATAGTTGCACAGTGAGCTGCAAGTGCTGTTTTTTGCTCTACTGATTTGTCTACAGCTTTAAGGTCTGATTTATGCGACGAAAGTCTTGTCTTAAGTTTGGTCATTGTAGTGCCAACATATGCCACTGGGCATATGTTGGACTTGTCTCCATTACATTTAATTTTGTACACTATGTTACTCCTGTCCTCATTCTTTATTTTTGACTTTGTGTTGCTGAATAATTCCTTTACTGTTCTCGATGTGCGTGAAGCAATTTGAATCTTGTCCTTGTTATATACGTCCGATTTGAAAAAACGCTCTGAGAATCCTTCAACGTAAGTCATGGGTTTGTATGACTTATCCTTATTATGGTCCGGCTCTTCAATAGTCTTAGTTTTAATGTTTTCGTCAAGTATTTTATTTTTAACGCGATTTATTAGTCTGCTTATTATTCTATTTGGAAAATCGTTTGTGGTCAATATTTGTCTTATCTTTATTTCATTCTCCTCGTGGAATTCTGCATCACTTATCCTTAAGATAAGATAAAATTTTCTATAGGAATAAAATTTAGACAAAATTTTCTATAGAAATAAAATTTTGACAAAATTTTCTATAGGAATAAAATTTTGACAAAATTTTCTATAGAAATAAAATTTTGCCATGATTATGAACCGATATGGACCAATTTTTGATTGGGGATCGGCTATATATAACTATAGACCGATATGGACCAATTTTGGCATGGTTATTAGTAGCCATATACTAACACCACGTTGCAATTTTCAACCGGATCGGATGAATTTTGCTCGTCCAAGATGCTCCGGAGTTCAAATCTTGCGATTGGTTCATATGGCGGCTATATATAATTATGGACTGATATGGACAAATTTTTGAATGGTTCTTACAGACTATATACTACTACCATGTACCAAATTTCAGCCAGATCGGATGAAATTTTCTTCTCTTAGAGGTTCCGCAACCCAAATCTGGGAATCGGTTTATATCGGGGCTGTATATAATTATAGACCAATATGGACCAATTTTTGCATGGTTGTTAGGGACCATATACTAACACCACGTACCAAATTTCAACGGGATCGGATGAATTTTGCTCCTCCAAGAGGTTCCGGAGTTCAAATCTGGGGATCGGTTTATATGGGGGCTATATACAATTATGGACCGATATAAACCAATTTTTGCATGGTTGTTAGAGACCAAATACTTATACCATGTACCAATTTTCAGCCGTATCGGATGAAATTTGCTTCTCTTTGAGGCTCCGCAAGCGAAATCTGGGGATCGGTTTATATGGGGGCTATATATAATTATGGACCGATGTGGACCAATTTTTGCAGGGTTGTTAAGGAACATATACCAACACCATGTGCCAAATTTCATCCGGATCGGATGAAATTTGCTTCTCTTTGAGGCTCCGCAAGCCAAATCGGGGGATCCGTTTATATGGGGGCTATATGTAATTATGGACCGATGTGGACCAATTTTTGCAAGGTTATTAGAGACCATATACTAACACCATGTACCAAATTACAGCCGGATCGGATGAAATTTGCTTCTCTTAGAGCAATCGCAAGCCAAATTTGGGGGTCCGTTTGTATGGGGGCTATACGTAAAAGTGGACCGATATGGCCCATTTGCAATACCATCCGACCTACATCAATAACAACTACTTGTGCCAAGTTTCAAGTCGATAGCTTGTTTCGTTCGGAAGTTAGCGTGATTTCAACAGACGGACGGACGGACGGACATCCTCAGATCGACTCAGAATTTCACCACGACCCAGAATATATATACTTTATGGGGTCTTAGAGCAATATTTCGATGTGTTACAAACGGAATAATATACCCCCATCCTATGGTGGAGGGTATAAAAATGAAGAAAAATTAAAGTTATTCGCCAAAACTGTACACGCAAAGAAAAAAAACGTTTGGAAAACGTGTACCGAAAACGTTTTTCTTTTGTTAGAGTTTTTTGAATTGCTTCGAAAAGTATACACTTTTATTACCAAAAAAATTCGTTTGTTACAAAATGTTTATTTTTTTAATACAAAAAGTATTTTTTGAACCAATAACACAGTCCATTTCGTTTATATCAAACACTGTTCTTTTCTGACTTTAGGTTTTTACTAAGACACATTTTACAATTCATAGTAAAAATTTAATATAGTAGAATGTAATGTTGAACATTTTTTTGGAATCTTCCGACCACATCTGGAATATATGTAAAAAAAAAACTTTGGTCGAAGCAGGGATCGAACCCACGACCCTTGGCATGCAAGTCGGACGTAGCAACCACTGCTCTACGGTGCCCAACTAAATGTATTTTTCTGTTAAATAAACTTTGTTTAATCGGTTCGTGGGCGCCGCAAGCTATGCTATATAAATATAACTTATATGTGTAATTGTCTATTGATGACAATAACGGCTACATAGCTCAGTGGATAGTGTGTTGGCTTACAAATTGCATGGTCCGCGGTTCGATTCTCCGTCCAGGCGAAAGGTAAAAAAAAATAAAAATTTATAAAATCGTATAATTTCCTCTACATTGTTTGTATTACAGAAAAAGGTGCTAAGAACTAAAAAACTTCGTGGAAGTGAGGAAGATGTGAGGGAAAATGCAATTAGCCAGAAAAATTTTTTTAGTTAGTCTTTATGAAATTGTTTTTACGTCCTGGAAAAAAATAAACCTTTATCACAAAAAGTATATACTTTTCTTTCAAATATACTTCCTTTCAACGAAAAGCAAATGAGAAACGAACTTTGTCCAAAATTTCGTTTGGGAGGAAAGAATTATATTTTTGCGTGTAGACGAGAAATTATAAGACCAATAATTTAATAAAAATTTATTTCTTAAAATACTTTCATCTGTTAAGTTAAAATACGGTTTTTTAATTTGTTTTTAATTGTGTCAAATATTAGAAATGCCAGAAGCGTTTGAAAATGATATCGAAAATAATGCAATTGCATACTTCCTTATATTTAGGAACTTGGGTTGACTCCCGCATATTTTTTTCTCATAATTCATGCCGGAATTGTTCCGAATTTGGTTGAGAATTGATCCACTTTATAAGGTCTAAAATATTTTTTTGCCCCCAAAAATCCCCCCAAATAAATGTTACCCCTAAAAATCTAAACGTGAAAAAATCTGCTAAATTTTGAGGGAAAACCCCCAACCTGGCAACACTACCACAAGTGGACATTATGTCTTATCCTTTATTTGATGTACAATTACACATCTCCAAATCCTCAGTACATGGGTAAATATTCTTTTGAGATAATTCAGTATCACTTTGCTACTTTAAAATACATACAGAGAAACCATGTCAAAAAGAAATGCTCTTCGTTTTGTAGTGAAATCAGCTGGAGTAGCCATAGGTCTCTATGAATGTCAAATGACAGCAAAAGAGCAAAATCATATTTGCCCATAGGATTTTTGTATATTTACCGAGCAGAGACATCTCTTTAGCTCTAAATGCTTTTCCTTTTGATTACTATAGCGTAAATATTCTACGTTACCATCACCTCATCAGTCAGTTGCAGTTGTGCATGCCGTTGTGGAAGAAGCGATACCATTTATATCCCATTTCCTCTTTGTGTATTTAGCTATTCTTTTTCAGTTTGCAGTAACAGTAGCAGCAGCAGTTGTTCACATTTCATGTCAATGTTTCTGGTCTTTCTACGGTTTTTTTTTTTTGGAGCTTAAAATATCACCATGTGGGTGTTTGAAAGTCTTTGACATTATGAGCCTTTAATAAGGGGCGAATATACGAGTAAGTGTAGTTGAGCAAATGTGGTGAGAGGGTGTAAGCACACACAGTGCTTGTGACAAATCTATGTTTTCACATTCGTATTTTCTCCGACTCTCACACTCTCTCGCATTTTTCTTCCTCCACTCTGTGTGTGTGCACCATGTTGTTGTGCTATGGCTACCAATTGTAATGATTCATAGATGACGATAGTCATCATTCACATCCTTGTTCACATCTCTAAGCAATATTCTAGAGAAAAGGTAGCAGACCGAACAAAAACTCAATATAGCAAGCAAGAAGTGAACAAATGGTAGAAAGCATGAGCCAACACCAACAAACAATGACATTTTAAACCTTAGAAATTGCAACTTACACACACATACACATACATACTCTCAAAGTATATAAATCATTCACTTTAATTACACTCAAGACAAATATGAGAAAAACATTGGAAATAAGTCAACATTGTCAAAAAAGTTCGTCTTTCTACCAATATTTAGTACATTAGAATAAGCGTTTATTTGAATTCAAAGATTTTGTCCTTCCTTTAAGGATTTTGATATTGATTCCGACTCAAAGATGGGGTTTCTTTAAACTAAAGACACTTTCTAGGAATTTATCTAGCTTTAACTCTAGGCTCTATAAAAGTAAAATTTGGATATATATTTCTAACTGATTTATCGAGCTTTCACACTCTTTTCGAGATACATTAACCAAGATATTCAAGTACAAATAAAGGTCAATTTCAAAATCCAAGTTATAACATATACTTCAAAGTAAACATTTCAAAAAAAAAAAAATAAAAAAAATCAAACGAAAGATGCAAAATCCTCAAAAACTGTTAGCCTATATTTGAAGCGTTTTTATTTTTAATACGCAGATTATATATTTTATTGTATTTCAAAGGTTATTTAATTAAAAGAAAAGAGATTTTAACTTTATTTAATGGTCTTACTTCATACAACTTTATGGGGACCCAAAGATTCATGTCCAAAATTTAGTGAAAAAATAGAGCAAAGATTATAAACTTTCTTTTTATACAAAATGTCTTTATTGGTGACAAATTTTTTAAATTCTTACAAATTAAGTTGCATAAACTTCAAAATTTAAAAATTGAAAGTAAAATTATTTAAAATGGATTGAATTTTATTAAAATAATGTTGTTTGTATTATATAATATTATGTTACATTAAAATAGAACAAAACCTACTTAAATGTAAAGTAAACAAAAATATATACCTGTAATTGGAATCTAACTTTTAATTTTTAATTGAAGATAAATGAATATCAAAAATTCAAACTCAAGAAGGAAATTTTTAATTAAAATTAAGATTAAAAATAAAATTAGTGGGTAACGTAGAAAGGCGTGCGGGACCGACTACATCATAACCTAAACCACCTCTACTGAATTACCCAGCAAAAAAATCGTCGCCAAAAAAGTAGTGAAAATGTTCTTTTTGCATCCGGAAGTGGTGCAAAATTGGCGCAGAAGCGATGAATTCAACACAGGTTTGTCATAGGACGGCTGTCCACCATTTCAACAGCCGTTGCACTGAATTTGAATCACTTTTTAGGGTGTGATCTGAATTCAGTGTTTTGGATGTTAATTAATTTTTTTTGATATTTTGCCAAATAAATAATTTTTATTATTTTTTATGATTTTTAATGCATTTTAACGCTTGTCTGAAACGTTTGACATCAAATATTTTCAAAAATTCGTAATTTTTCTATAATGGATTTAGCATTTTTATCAATAAACTTTAAATAATTTGTCCCATTTTATTAATTCTTACTCTGTTTTTAATCTATTTGGAACAAAAAAAGTTAACATTACCCATTAAAAATATGAAAAAGCGAGTTATAAAAAAAATTAATTAAAATAACTTCCTGTGTAGTTAAAATAAAGAACATTTTTAGAAGTTCTTTTAAAGTGTAAAGATAAGCATTTGTGGCGTATCATTGATATGGGATTGGGAGATAAAGCGTAGTACGATATATATGAAAGTTAAGGGGCACATGTTTATGGGAGCTCTATCTCAGTCTGAACAGAAACGCCAGATCTTTGGACCTATATTGGATTTTATACCTGTAGAGTTATGGCGTTTTCTTTTCTTGTAAAAAATGCGCACTTTTTTGCATATTGGCCGGAAAATGTACCTTTAGGTTCTTTTCTAAAAAAAACAGGCAAAAATGCGAAAATGCTTCGAATTGTTGTGAAAATAGTGCCACGCATAGAGGCAAATTACGGGCATTTTCAGCACTACCAACAAACGAGAGGGCTGCGATTGACCTGTTTCCTTCTTTGAATTCTTTACTGCCCGCTGAAATGATAGCATTGTTTTAGGTTGCTGGTAACATTTTAAAAATGCGCATTCTGTACAGACAAAATGACGGCAAAGCACTTTTTTCAGAAAAAACACCATTAGTATGCCACCAATATTTTGATCAAAATCGGTTAATAATTGCGACCGGATCCCTTGAACAACAAATACAAGGACAGACGGACGAGCGGACACCACGGGCTAGAGCAACTCAGTAGGTGATTCTTAGTCTATTGGTATATATTCTATGGGGTCTAAAATCAATATTTCTGGCAAGCACATTTTTTTTGCCGATTTTGATGACATTTTGTATATGGCGTTTTTTTGGCACAAAAAAAATCGAATCAATTTTAGATATAGCTCCCATATATATGTAACGCACGATTTCGATAGATGGGGTCAGATTGCGCTCATTTACTAACCGATCAGCGTCGAATTTGCCACAAAGTAATTTAATTTACCACCCATTAAATGTGCAAAATTTTATCGAAATCAGTTCAGATTTAGATATAGCTCCCATACATATGTGTCGTCCGATTTTTCCAAATATGGCCCTAAGGCCGTTATTTATTAACCGATCGCACTCAAAGTTGGCCAAATCTAATTTTCAATAGTACACGCAAAGAAAAAAAACGTTTGGAAAACGTGTACCGAAAACGTTTTTCTTTTGTTAGGGTTTTTTGAATTGCTCCGAAAATTTTAAACTTTTATCACCAAAAAATTCGTTTGTTACAAAATTTTTATTTTTTTTTCAATAAAAAAAGTTATTTTGGAAACAACAACACAGTCCATTTCGTTTATATCAAACACTGTTCTTTTCTGACTTTAGGTCTTTAATAAGACACATTTTACAGTTCAAAATTTAATATACTACAATGTAATGTTGAACATTTTTTCGGAATCTTCAGAACATATCTGGAATATATGTTAAAAAAATAAAAAAACTTTGGTCGAAGCAGGGATCGAACCCACGACCCTTGGCATGCAAGTCGGACGTAGCAACCACTGCTCCACGGTGTCAAACTAAATGTTTGTTTCTGTTAAATAAACTTTGTTTATTTGGTTCGTGGGCGCCGCAAGCTATGCTATATAAATATAACTTATATGGATATTTATCTATTGATGTCCATAACAGGTACATAGCTCAGTGGTTAGTGTGTTGGCTTACAAAGTGTATGGTCCGCGGTTCGATTCTCCGTCCAGGCGAAAGGTAAAAAAAAAATTAAAAATTTATAAAATCGTATAATTTCTTCTACATTGTTGGTATTGCAGGAAAAGGTGTTAAGAACTTAAAAACATCGTGGATGTGAGAAAGATGTAAGGGAAAATGCAATTAGCAAGAAAACAATGTTTTTTTTTTTTATTTTTGAGTTTGTCTTTATGAAATCGTGGAAAAGAATAAACGTTTATCACAAAAAGCATATACTTTTCTTCCAAATACACTTCCTTACAGCGAAAAGCAAATGAGAAACGAACTTTGTTTGTCTAAAATTTCGTTTGGGAGGAAAGAATTATTTTTTTGCGTGTACTTACTATTTGACCCTGCCCGACATTCTACTTTACTTACTTGTTTTTTGTTTTTCTCAATTTATGATATTTTGCTCTAGTGTAACATTTGACCAGAAATCTTTCTTGAAGGTTTTCCATTTATTCCTAATAATGTCACACTGTCTTATAAGGAAATGTAAAAGATTTGAAAAAAAAAAAACTAGTATATACAGTTCGGCCAGGCCGAAGCTTATGTACCCTCCACCATGGATTGGGTAGAAACTTCTACTGAAGACTGTCATAAACAATCGAATTACTTGGGTTGCGGTAACACTTGCCGATGACAAGGTATCTTAACACTTCCTAACACCGTCTTCTAAATTGCAAGGTAGTCCATACGTGGTATACGAGTATATTAAACTAAAAACGGCCGATTAAATAAGTATATAATAAAGTTTGACAAAATTTTCTATAGAAATAAAATTTTGACAAAGGTTTCTATAGAAATAAAATTTTGACAAAACAAAATGTTGACAACATTTTCTATAGAAGTAAAATTTGGACAAAATTTTCTATAGGTATGAAATTTTGACAAAATGTTCTATAGAAATAAAATTTTGACAAAATTTTCTGAAGAAATCAAATTTGACAAAATTTTCTATAGAAATAAAATTTTGACAACATTTTCTATAGAAATAAAATTTTGGTAGATTATTTTTGGCTCGAGTGGCAACTATGATTATGAACCGATATGGACCAATTTTTGTGTGATTGCGTATCGGCTATATATAACTATAGACCGATATGGACCAATTTTTGAATGGTTGTTAGAGACCATATACTAATATCATGTACTAAATTTCAGCCGGATCGGATGAAATTTGCTTCTTTTGGAGGCTCCGCAAGCCAAATCTGGGGATCGGTTTATATGGGGGATATATATAATTATGGACCGAAATGGACCAACTTTTGCATGGTTGTTAAAGACCATACACTAACACAATGTACCAAACTTCAGCCGGATCGGATGAAATTTGCTTCTCTTAGAGGCTCCGAAAGCCAAATCGGGGGATCGGTTTATATGGGGCTATATATAATTATGGACCGATGTGGACCAATTTTTGCATGGTTGTTAGAGACCATATACTAACACCATGTTCCAAATTTCAGCCGTATCGGATGAAATTTGCTTCTCTTAGAGGCTCCGAAAGCCAAATCGGGGGATCGGTTTATATGGGGGCTATATATAATTATGGACCGATGTAGACCAATTTTTGCATAGTTGTTAGAAACCATATACTAACACCATGTACCAAATTTCAGCCGGTTCGGATGAAATTTTCTTCTATTAGAGGCTCTGCAAGCCAAATCTGGGGACCGGTTTATATGGGGACTATACATAATTATGGACCGATGTGGACCAATTTTTGCATGGTTGTTAAAGACCATATACGAACACCATGTACTAAATGTCAGCCGGATCGGATGAAGTGTGCTTCTCTTAGAGGCTCCGAAAGCCAAATCTGGTGATCGGTTTATATGGGGGCTACATATAATTATGAACCGATGTGGACCACTTTTTGCATGGTTGTTAGAGACAATATACTAACACCATGTACCAAATTTCAGCCGGATCGGATGAAATGTGCTTCTTTTTGAGGGTCTGCAAGCCAAATTTGGGGGCCCGTTTATATGGGGGCTATACGTAAAAGTGGACCGATATGGCCCATTTGCAATACCATCCGACCTACATGAACAGACGGACGGACGGACATTCTCAGATCGACTCAGAATTTCACCACGACCCAGAATATATATACTTTATGGGGTCTTAGAGCAATATTTCGATGTGTTAAAAACGGAATGACAAAGTTAATATACCCCCATCCTATGGTGGAGGGTATAAAAAACGAAAATATATCTGCTATAGTTTGTTTGTGAATGTCCATTTACAAGAGGCATACAGTAGAAAAATGGTTTCAAAATTTCGTATTGATTTAAATTAAAGCCTCTACTTTAAAACAAAATCGAGAAATAAATCGAAACTACGTGAAGAAATAGAGTTTGAAGTCATTTTCGAATGTCCTCCTAAGTGGATATCGGTACTCATAGGGTTAAGGTATAAAGTAGTGATGACATTTTGCAAACTTGTTACTACAACCCATTGCACGTTGAACAATAATTTTTTTCTAACAGACGAAGGTACGAACATTTTTCATAAAAAGTATGAAACTGTCTCATAAATAGTACGAAACTATTTCATAAAAAGTACGAAACTGTTTCATAAATAGTACGAAACTATTTCATAAAAAGTACGAAACTGTTTCATAAATAGTACGAAACTATTTTCGTACTTTTAACGAAATTTTTCGTTCGTTTTACGAAGAAAATTCTTTCCTTCTTTCCTACTACTTTCCGGCCCTCTTCAAAGAATCCTCATATTTTGCACTAACCCTCTACTTTGGAACATCTTTTATATTCCAATTGGGAACTTTGAGACTTCTATTCATATTGTCATTGTTGCCAATGCAATTGTCCCCAACTCTCAAAGAAAATTTATTTCTCTTACAAGAAACTAAAGAAAACCTATCAAGTCATACAACTCGTAGTTCATATCCATTCTATTTGCTTATTCATTCATAGAGGAGGATTCCTTACGTTAGTTGCATCTCGTCTGAATGCTTGGCTGAAATGTCTTACATTTGTGTTGACTCTTTCACATGTAGCAATAGCGCAACTGCCTTCACGTTACCTCATTGTGCATTCGTTCGTTTTACACTTAAAACACTTCAACATAATCGTAATCGTCATTATTATAACTTTTTCTTCTATTATTTCTTCTATTCCGTTCAGGCGACATCCTGACTAAACTTAATTCGATTCAATGTGGGTGAGACCAAAAAGGGGGGCCCATTCAAGACGATGCGTTTCTTATTTATCCTCCATTCAATGTCCTAGCTATGTCAGTCAAGTGCTTAAATGTCTTCTGAATAAGGAAGTCAAGCGACATGTGTACTTACTGTAGATGAGAGAATGAGTCTGTATGGGTGTTTGTGTGTGATGTGTTGGGGGGATGCATGAACTATGCGTGTAACTATTTTGTACATGAATACTTAAGAATTGTGAGTATTTATAAATGTGCTGGAGAGAGAGAGAGGAAGTGAGATGGGGATAGAGCTCATCAGCTTAAAGAAGTTTTCTGAGGTCTTTTCAAACAAACGCACACACACACACTCCAATTCGCCCTCGTGCGAACTTTTTTTATGTTGTTTTAAGATCCTGTCGATGATGACTGTGACACGAATGCCAAATCAAGTAAAACGTATACATTGATGTCTTCAGATTGCGTTTTCAATGAGAACATGGCATCAGCAACCACAAGAAGATGAGGGAACTATCAGAAAATCTTAATGATTTTTTTTTCGACTTCTATTTTTCTGGAATTGTTCTACTTCCCTGAATTGAAGCGTTGTGGAAGCGTAAGCCTGAATTGAATAAAGGAAAAATGTATACATTATAGAGAAATTATTTTCCTGAGAAAGGTTTTGCAAGTACAAGAAAAAATGCCAGAGATATTAAAGAAATATAAAGAGAGGTAACTATAATTAGGCTCTCTAATGACCGATTAATACCGCAACATAAAAAGAGCTTCCAAAAAAGTAGTTCGGATCTCCAACTTGTTAACCGGAAGTAGTCCAAACATGGATCATCTCCAATGAATTTTACATGGATTTCGGTGACCATTGGTCACCCATTGCCCAGGGCTTAACTACTATCTTTAGGACATTTTCCCGAGGAGAAACTCTAATTTGGCTAATGACCGCTTTCGTACAAGAGAAACATTCGCATTTTTGTTTTCTGCATCGGTAAACGTTTGCACGTTTTGGAACTTCATCCGTTCTCGGGATAGCTTCAATGCACGAGCAAGTTTTCTATCACTACGGAGTGTATTCGATAAAATTTGGCCTTCGCTTTTTCGATCATGCTCGGTGTTTTTATCGTCAATTTCTTGGACGAGAAGTAACCACGATTGCCACACAACCAAAAATTATCTACCAATATTTGAAGAAAATTTTGCCAAAAAACTACCAAACAAAAAAATATTTTTTGCATTGTTTGACCAATTTTTGATCAAGAAATGTTTTATTTTAGAAGTTTATTTATTACGTTTTAATCACTCCTAATAGCAACAATTTATTTGAGTGTATAAATTATCCCTTGTAAATTGCAAATGTGTCCAAGTTTTAAATATTTGTAATTTGCACCAACAAGAGAAAGTTACCACTTTACAAACAGCAGAAAAAGGGAGATTTTGAGAGTATGGCCTAAAACAAATTAATTAATGTTATTGTTATTATAGAAAATTATTTTTTTTTATATAGACAAATTTACTGAAATTTTTTCTATAGAAAATTTTCTTTACTACAAAAAATTTTGTCAAATTTTTATTTCTATAGAAAATTTTGTCAAAATTTTATTTCCATAGAAAATTTTGTCAACATTTGATTCCTATAGAATTTTTTTTAAGATTTTATTTCCATAGAAAATTTTGTCAACATTTTATTTCTATAGAAAATGTTGTCAAAATTTATTTCTATAGAAAATTTTGTTAAAATTTTATGTCCATAGAAAATTTTGTCAACATATTATTTCTATAGAATATTTTATCAATATTTTATTTCTATAGAAAATTTTGTCAACATTTTATTTCCGTCAACATTTTCTTTTCTATTAAACATTTTGGGAAAATTTTATTTCTATAAAAAATTTTGTCAAAATTTTATTTCTATATGAACTTTTGTCAAAATTATTTCTATAGAAAAGTTTGTCAACATTTTATTTCCGTCAACATTTTATTTCTATTAAACATTTTGGGAAAATTTTATTTCTATAGAAAATTTTGTCAAAATTTTTTTATTGAACATTTTTGTAAAAATTTTATTTCTATAGAAACTTTTGTCAAAATTTTAGTTCTATAGAAAATTTTGTCAATATTTTATTTCCATAGAAAATTTTGTCAATATTTTAATTCCATAGAAAATTTTGTCAACATTTGATTCCTATAGAATTTTTTTTAAGATTTTATTTCCATGTCAGCATTTTATTTCCATAGAAAATTTTGTCAACATTTTATTTCTATAGAAAATGTTGTCAAAATTTATTTCTATAGAAAATTTTGTTAAAATTTTATGTCCATAGAAAATTTTGTCAACATATTATTTCTAAAGAATATTTTATCAATATTTTATTTCTATAGAACATTTTGTCAACATTTTATTTCCGTCAACATTTTATTTCTATTAAACATTTTGGGAAAATTTTATTTCTATAGAAAATTTTGTCAAAATTTTATTTCTATATGAAATTTTGGTCGAAATTTTATTTCTATTGAAAATTTTCTCAACATTTTATTTCCGTCATCATTTTATTTCTATTAAACATTTTGGGAAAATTTTATTTCTATAGAAAATTTTGTCAAAATTTTTTTATTGAATATTTTTGTCAAAATTTTATTTCTATAGAAACTTTTGTCAAAATTTTAGTTCTATAGAAAATTTTGTCAATATTTTATTTCCATAGAAAATTTTGTCAACATTTTAATTCCATAGAAAATTTTGTCAACATTTGATTCCTATAGAATTTTTTTTAAGATATTATTTCCATGTCAGCATTTTATTTCCATAGAAAATTTTGTCAACATTTTATTTCTATAGAAAATGTTGTCAAAATTTATTTCTATAGAAAATTTTGTTAAAATTTTATGTCCATAGAAAATATTGTCAACATATTATTTCTATAGAATATTTTATCAATATTTTATTTCTATAGAACATTTTGTCAACATTTTATTTCCGTCAACATTTTATTTCTATTAAACATTTTGGGAAAATTTTATTTCTATAGAAAATTTTGTCAAAATTTTATTTCTATATGAAATTTTGGTCGAAATTTTATTTCTATTGAAAATTTTCTCAACATTTTATTTCCGTCAACATTTTATTTCTATTAAACATTTTGGGAAAATTTTATTTCTATAGAAAATTTTCTCAAAATTTTTTTATTGAACATTTTTGTCAAAATTTTATTTCTATAGAAACTTTTGTCAAAATTTTAGTTCTATAGAAAATTTTGTCAATATTTTATTTCCATAGAAAATTTTGTCAACATTTTAATTCCATAGAAAATTTTGTCAACATTTGATTCCTATAGATTTTTTTTTTAAGATATTATTTCCATGTCAGCATTTTATTTCCATAGAAAATTTTGTCAACATTTTATTTCTATAGAAAATGTTGTCAAAATTTATTTCTATAGAAAATTTTGTTAAAATTTTATGTCCATAGAAAATTTTGTCAACATATTATTTCTATAGAATATTTTATCAATATTTTATTTCTATAGAAAATTTTGTCAACATTTTATTTCCGTCAACATTTTATTTCTATTAAACGTTTTGGGAAAATTTTATTTCTATAGAAAATTTTGTCAAAATTTTATTTCTATATGAAATTTTGGTCAAAATTTTATTTCTATTGAAAATTTTGTCAACATTTTATTTTATAGAAAATGTTGTCAAAATTTTATTTCTATAGAAAATTTTGTCAAAATTTCATTTCTATCAAAAATGATGTCAAACTTTTATTTCTATAGAAAATGTTGTCAAAATTTTATTTCTATCGAAAATTTTGTCAAAATTTTATTTCTATCGAAAATGTTGTCAAAATTTATTTCTATAGAAAATTTTCTCAAAATTTTACGTTTATAGAAAATTTTGTCAAAACTTTATGTCTATAGAAAATTTTGTCATAATTTTATTTCTATAGAAAATTTTATCAATATTTTATTTCTTTAGAAAATTTTGTCAAAATTTTGCTTCTATAGAAAATTTGTTCACAATTTTATTTCAACAGAAAATGTTGTCAAGATTTTATTTCCATGTCAAAATTTTATTTCTATAGAAAAAATGTTCAAAATTTTATTTTTACAGAACATTTTCGTAAATATTTTATTTCTATAGAAAATTTTGCCAAAATTGTATTTCTATAGAAAATTTTGTCAAAATTTTATTTCTATAGAAAATTTTATTTCCGTAGAAAATTTTGTCAAAATTTGATTTCCATAAAATATTTTGTCAAAATTTTATTTCCATGGAAAATTTTGTCAAAATTTTATTTCCATAGAAAATTTTGTAAAAATTTTACTTCATAGAAAATTTTGTAAAAATTTTATTTCTATAGAAATTTTTTTCAAAATTTTATTTTTATAGAACATTTTCGTAAAAATTTTATTGCTATAGAAAATTTTGTCAAAATTGTATTTCTATAGAAAATTTTGTCACAATTTTATTTCTATAGAAAATTTTATCAAAATTTTATTTCCGTAGAAAATTTTGTCAAAATTTTATTTCCATGAAATATTTTGTCAAAATTTTATTTTCATGGAAAATTTTGTCAAAATTTTATTTCCATAGAAAATTTTGTAAAAATTTTATTTCCATAGAAAATTTTGTAAAAATTGTATTTCTATAGAAAATTTTTTCAAAATTTTATTTTTATAGAACATTTTCGTAAAAATTTTATTTCTATGGAATATTTTGTCAAAATTGTATTGCTATAGAAAATGTTGTAAAAATTTTATTTCTATAGAAAATTTTGTCAACATTTTATTTTTATAGAAAATTTTGTTAACAATTTATTTCTATAGATTTTTTTTTTTAATTTTATTTCCATGTCAACATTTTATTGCTATAAAAAATTTTAGCAATATTTTATTTCTATAGAACATTTTCTCAAAATTGTATTTCTGTAGAAAATGTTGTCAAAATTTTATTTCTATAGAAAATTTTATCAAAATTTTATTTCCGTAGAAAATTTTGTCAAAAAGTTTTTTTTCCATAAAATATTTTTTCAAAATTTTATTTCCATGGAAAATTTTGTCAACATTTTATTTCCATAGAAAATTTTGTAAAAATTTTATTTCCATAGAAAATTTTGTAAAAATTTTATAAAATGTTGTCAAAATTGTATTTCTATAGAAAATGTTGTCAAAATTGTATTTCTATAAAAAATGTTATCAACAATTTATTTCTATAGAAATTTTTTTTAAGATTTTATTTCCACGTCAAAATTTTATTTCTGTAGAAAATTTTGTCAACATTTTAGATCTATAGAACATTTTGTCAAAATTTTATTTCTATAGAACAATTTGACAAAATTTTCTTTTTTATAGAATTTAATAGAAAATTTTGTTAAAATAAATAGAAAATTTTGTCAAAATTTCATTTCTATAGAAGATTTTGTCAAAATTTTATTTCCATAGAAAATTTTGTCAATATTTTATTTCTATCGAGCATTTTGTCAAAATTTTATTTCTATAGAATCTTTTGTCAAAATTTGATTTCTATAGAAAATTTTCTCAAAATTTTATTTCTATAGAAAATTTTTTTTCTATAGAAAATTTTGTCTAAAATTTATTTCTATAGAACAATTTGACAAAATTTTCTTTTTTATTATAGAAAATTTTGTTAAAATTTTATTTTATAGAAAATTTTGTCAAAATTTTATTATAAAGACAATTTTGTCACAATTTCATTTCTATAGAAGATTTTGTCAACATTTTATTTTGTCACAATTTAATTTCTATAGAATATTTTGCTTAACTTTTATATCTATGGAAAATTTTAAAAGTACTTCTTAGTTGGGTCTTCCCCAACTAAGAAGTAAGAGAATATGTTACAAAATACATTCTACCAAATAGTAAAAAATCTACCATTTTTGGTAGAAATTTACCAATTGTGACAAACGTGGATGTAACACTGCCAGTATCACGAGCAATGATACGAGAAACAAACGATTTATTCACAATTAAATTCCGGAGGGTTTTAACCAATTGTGTTTACGCTTGAATTCCATTTTAAATAATTTTATTTCTGATCTATTCTGATTTTTAGAGCAATATTTTTCGGTGCGTTTCATAAAATGTAACTAATGCGTCTGATATTTAGTGTAAGAACTGTGAGCATTCTTTCATTCTCAAACCATAGTGTTATTAAGCGCACAATTGTGGAGCCTGAAAATATGCAAATATTTTTTTCTTCAGTAGATATATCGTTTTCTGCCATTAGCACAGAACGTTAAAACAAAAATTTCAACGTTTAAAAAATTGTCCACTAAAATGATACAACGCCAAAATTGTTTTTTTTTATTTCCGCTCGAATTTTAAAAATTACTCTAAATGTCATTTCCTAGTCTATCCAACTAACTTTAATTCTTGGAACTCATTTTGCTCAAAAAAAGTGAACCCTATATTACACTAAAGCCCGATTAATTCTAGTTTAGTGCATGGAAGTAATACATTTAAAAAAAGTTTCCATCACTTTAATAATTGTTTGTGTATGTTAGTTAATTTAACTGAATCTGAGGAAAAAGTATACACAAATAAAGTATAAAGATTAACTAAATTCGTATCTATCCCAAAAATAGTTAAGAATTTTTTTAAAATTTGTAAATTTTATCAATAAAAGACATTATTCCAATTTTGAACTCCATTTTTTCCTTCCAACCTCGAAATTTTCTTCAGCAAGTGAAAAAAAAAATATGTCCTATAAATTTTCTTGAATTTGTCGAAAATTATTTACTTATTTTTGTGAAATCGGCATGACATCTGCTTTTCTAATAAAGTTTATTTAAAATGTTCTAAAATTAATTAATTCTAAAATGAACTATAATTTTCTTTTCTAGTAGGCTCACTGTTTTTTTTTTCAGTGTGGATTTTCTTAACATTTAATTCTCAATGCAAACATGTGTTGTAAATGAATATATATGTAAATATCAAAAATGCTGTAGCATTATCATCTACAAAACAAGTATGTACAGCACCAAGTTCGGCCGGGCCGAATTTTAAATACCCACCACCATGAACCAAATATTAGGGTTTCCTTTGAAATTTCAGAAGGGCTTGAGGACTTGAGGACACTTCCCGAAGATAAATTTAAAGATTTCACCTATGAGGACTATATCAGATTCTGGATTTATAAGAACCATTTTTGTTTGAGTTTTAGAGGAATCATTAACATCTCTTGTAAGTGTGCAAGAAAATTATAAAATAACATTGAGTTTCAAGCAATTTTCATGATCAGTGCGCCTTCTACACCGTCAAGAAGTGAAGTCGGTCTATATGGAGGCATTATTAAATGGACCGATAAAAACTTAATCCGATACACGTTTTTGTGAGCCTAAAATATCAGAATATTTACAAATTCAGGCAAATCAGATAAAAACTACGGTTTCTAGAAACCCAAGGAGATAAATCGGGAGATCGTTCTTATGGGGGCTATACTAAAATATGGACCGATACTCACCGTTTTCGGCACACCTCTTTATGACCCGAAAATACCTCTAGATTTCCAATTTCAGGCAAATAGGATAAAAACTTCGGATTCTAGAAGCCCAAGAAGTAAGTCGGGAAATCGGTCTATATGGGGGCTATACCAAAACATGGACCGATACTAACCATTTTTGGCACACCTCTTTATGGTCATAAAATACCTCTAGATTTCAAATTTCAGGCAAATTGGATAAAAACTACGATTTCTATAAGCCCAAGACCCCAAATCGGGAGGTCGTTTTATATGGGGACCATACCAAAACATGGACCGATACTCACAATTTTTGGCACACGTATTTGTGGTCCTACAATACCTCTAGATTTCCAATTTCAAGTAAATTGAATAAAAACTGCGGTTTCTATAAGCCCAAGAAGTAAAATCGGGAGATCGGTCTATATGGGGGCTATACCAAAACATGGACCGATACTCACCATTTTTGGCACACCTCTTTATAGTCATAAAATACCTCTAGATTTCAAATTTCAGGCAAATTGGATAAAAACTACGATTTCTATAAGCCCAAGACCCCAAATCGGGAGGTCGGTTTATATGGGGACTATATCAAAACCTGGACTGATATAGCCCATCTTCGAACTTGACCTGCCTGCAGACGAAAGACGAGTTTGTGCAAAATTTCAGCACGATTGCTTCATTATTGAAGACTGTAGCGTGATTACAACAGACAGACAGACAGACAGACAGACAGACAGACGGACATCGTTATATCGTCTTAGAATTTCTCCCTGATCAAGAATATATATACTTTATATAGTCGGAAATCGATATTTCGATGTGTTACAAACGGAATGGCAAACTTATTATACCCCCATCACCATTCTATGGTGGTGGGTATAAAAATGATAAAACCTTTCATAAAACATAATGACACATAGAGAAATTAAAAAGTTTTTCTACGCTAAACATTCGCTTTGTAATTAAAACGTCAATTTAGCTGTAGTTGGTACTTAGTCCGGATACAAAAACTAAGCTTTCATAAGTGTAACATCTTTAAGTACTCGAAACATTCTAAGTTCAGTTGTGAGAGTATAATTAAAAACTTAAATTAACAATAGAACATTAAATGCATAAGTTGTCTCTCCCACTCTCACACACACAATGTAGGCAAAACGCATACGCATCCAAACCCAAAATGAAAAGCCATTTATCTGTATGGTATACTTGGCAAACAGGGGTCATAAAAGTTGTTTTTTTTTATGTGAGCTCTGATGCAGAAACGAACATCCCACTGGCATTCATATGCACTAACACTAATGCATGAACTCAGTACACATATGCACCATTTAGTGAGACTATAACATTCTATGAATACAACACAGTACAATGTTCGAGGAAAATGCACAAGGTGTATTATACATACAATTTTAAAACATAAATAAATAAAGCGACTTAATTATACATTCACTTAATTTAAAGATTCTTTCTTAAGAGCAAAAATATTTTTCTTAACTTTAAAGAAAATTTGCCTTACTACCAAGACATACGACTTTGCAAATTATGTGTCATAAAATTTAGGTTGAACAAGTATATACGACCGTAAGTTCGGCCAGGCCGAAACTAAAACTGCAGCAATTTGGAACCCAAACGGCAGCCCCGTAAGACCACTAGACAGCGGAAAAGGAAATGGCTTTGTTTGGATACGTGTAGACAGCTGTTTCATAATGAGCTGCTACTTAACGCCTAGTGATGATATGGATGAGTTTAAAACTAAAATAGAGACAATAGAAGATGAAGTGAGAAGAATTGGTAACAAGTTTATAGTAGCAGGCGACTTCAATTTCCGAGCTATCGAATGGGGATCTAATGTAAAAAACACAAGGGGCAGGTGCATTCTGGATATGGCGGCTAGAACCGGTCTGGTCGTCGCGAATATCGGTAATACACCCACATTTAGCTGCGAAGGTACTATTCCAGACATTACACTAGTCTCAGAGACTCTCGCTCATAAGATTGTAAATTGGACAGTACTCGATATATACACGGCAAGCGACCATGAGTACTATCATACACTCTCAAATCGCATAGAGAAATTGAGAAGCTCTCAGAAATAGACCGAGAAGAACCCCATGAGTACTATCATACACTCTCAAATCGCATAGAGAAATTGAGAAGCTCTCAGAAATAGACCGAGAAGAACCCCAATTAGCAGGAAATGCTAGAGCAGACGCAGGCGCGTCTGCTCTAGCAATGCCATCGATAAAGGCAGGTAACGGGAGACAAACTGCATATTGGTGGAATGAGAACATCGCCCAACTCAGAAAAACGTGTCTTAAGCAGAGAAGAATATACACCAGAGCAAAGAGGCGAGGCGAGGCAGTAGCAGAAAGAGACAGATTCAAAGATGCACAAAAAGATCTTCGGAATGCTATCGACAAAAGTAAGAAGGATAAGTGGGAGAATCTAAGAAACGACATAAACAAAGGCCCCTGGGGCCTAGGGTATAAAGTCGTAATGCAGAAGCTTGGATCAAGAAGCCCGGTGGGAGAGATGAACGAGGAAGTAATGGACGATATTGTTAATGCTCTCTTCCCAAGTCATCCGCTGAGACCACCTGATACTGACGACGACGTGGACATATTGTCTATTCCCCTTTTCACTGAAGAAGAACTGAAATTCGCAACAGCAAAGCTAAAGCCGAATAAAGCTCAAGGGCCCGATGGAATACCAGTTGAAGTACTGAAGATAATAGCAGAGAAACGACCAAAAGTACTCCTGGATATGTACAACACGTGTCTAAAGGAGGGAACTTTCCCAGATTCCTGGAAAGAACAGAAGCTGGTCCTAATAAGCAAAGGGAAAGGAGACCCATCCGTTCCTTCATCTTACAGACCTCTGTGCATGATGAATACAGCTGGGAAACTTTTAGAGAGGTTATTAAAACCTAGAATCCAAGAAGCTATAGCGGTACAAGGAGGACTATCTGATAGACAACATGGCTTCCGACCGGGAAAGTCCACGATTGGCGCTCTCAAGGATGTTGTAGATGTAGTTATGGCGTCACGATAACGAAACCACCATAGCAGACCCATTGTTCTCTTAGCCACCCTAGACGTGAAAAACGCTTTTAACAGCCTGAGATGGTCGAAGGTTTTGCAAGCTCTGGAAGAAAATTTTAACGTGCCGAATTACCTTATGAGGATGGTGAGATCATATCTTCGAGATAGAACTCTAATATACGATACTTCCCAAGGTGTTAAACGGACAGCAGTGACATCAGGCGCCGCACAGGGATCAATCCTCGGACCTGACCTCTGGAACATCAGCTACGATGGTATTCTAAAAATGGAGATGCCTGAAAGCACTTTCCTGTTTGGATACGCTGACGATATTGCAGCTGTAATACAAACAAGAACCATGGAAGACGCACAAAGACGATTGATTGCGTATAAACTTCTACTAAAGACGGTATTCCACAATTAAATTACTTGGGTTGCGGCCAATGGCAAGGCATCTTAAAACTTCTTAACATCATCTTCTAAATTCTCAGTTAGTCCATGCGGGATATATACGTACATAGGTACACTAAAGTGCTTCGTAGAACAACAGTCTCCAATGCGCATCATAGATGATAAATACATTTTGGCCCGAATAGGCTAAAATAACGGTATGCCATTATACCTATACTAAACATACAAAAATTTTAGAGCATATTTTTAGGAGTCACTATAATCAACTCATGCCATCCATATAACTCTCGATGTGGGCTAACGGATATCGCTTCCAACCAACGCCTTGCATACAAGGGCAAAGTGGGCTCAATCCCAGTTTCCATCAAGCACTAAAAAATTTTTAGCGGTGGATTATCCTCCCATAGCTGGTGACATTTCTTAGTGTTTCAAAGCTCCTCTTCCCTCAAAGTAAGTCTTAGCCTATAGTTGAAGCTTTTTTATCTTAAATCTAAAGATTCAATATTTCAGTTAATTTAAGGACAATTTCTTTAAATCATAAATGTATTTCTTTACTTTAAGGAAAATGTTCCTTAGTTTAAAGACATGTGACTTTAACGGAGGGAAGCAAATTTACAAAATGTTTGCCCTACATTTAATGAAAAAAAATTTTGAAGCAAATATTATAAACTTTCTTTTAATTAAAATATCATTATTTTAAAGAAATTTGTCCTTAATAGTGTGTAAATTGCTCATCCTAAAACTGAAGTTGCGTAATCTTTAATATGACGTAAATATTTTTTTCAGTGTAAGTTTAAATCGCTATGCGAAACTCATTTCGCACTTGACTATAAATAGTAGGTCGATTGCACGCTTGCCACTCATGCCAAAAATAATCTACCTGTCCCTTGTAGATTATTTTGGACTGATAGTATGACCTAACACTAAAATTAAAATTTTTGATGATATTGAGCTTATAGAAAAATTTAACAAAATTTTATTTCTATTAAAAATGTTGTCAAAATTTTATTTCTATAAAAACTGTTGTCAAAATTGTATTTCTATAAAAAATGTTTTCAATTTTTTTTTTCATACACCATTTTGCTAAAATTTTATTTTTATAGACAATTTTGTCAAAATTTTATTTTCATAGAAATTTTTGTCAAAATTTTATTTTCATAGAAATTTTTTGTCAAAATTTTATTTCTTTAGAAAATTTTGTCAAAATTTTATTTCTATAAAAAATTGTGTCTATTTTTTTTTTTCTTTTGACAATTTTGTCAAAATTTTATTTCCATAGAAAATGTTGTCAAAATTTTATTTGTATAGAAAACATTTTTTCTAAAGAATATTTTATAAAAATTTTCGTCAACATTGTTTTCCTACAGAAAATTTTGTCAAAATGTTATTTCTATAGAAAATTTTATCAACATTTTATTTCTATAGACTATTTTGTTAAAATTTTATTCTTATATACCATTTCGTTAATATTTTATTTCTTAAAAAAATGTTATCAACATTATATTTCCATTTTTTTTTTTCTATAGAAAATTTTATTTCTATAGGAAATTTTGTCAAAATTATATTCTATATAAAATTTTGTCATAATTTTCTTTCTACACAAAAAGTTGTCAAAATTTTATTTCCATAGAAAATTTTGTCAAAAAGAGGAACAAATAAAGCCAACTGCACTCAAATCGATGATTTGACGGAGGACGAAAACAAAAGAGATACGTTTGTATGAATTTATTTCGGCATAAGACGGCTATCGTGTAAACGCTTTTTTCGGAAGGTTCAAGTGTGGTTCACTTTTGGGTTTAGTGAACTGCCTAAATTTATTCTGATAATTGGTTGATAGTTTTGATGCAAGTCGTGGATGCTGATGAGGAATGCGGTAATTCTGAAACAGCTGTACATCCAACAATCTTGCAGACTATAGGGCTTTGCCCAAATAAATTTGACAAACATTATTTTCCTCTGTTGGTTAAGCTACACTTGTAGTTTAGCCAATGCATGGTTTTAAGCTGTAATCAAAAAACAACAACAATGCTTAAAGAACAAAACCAACAATAACAAAACAAAACGAATTTTATTTTTTAAAGAATTTTGTTAAAATTTTATTTCTAAAGAAAATTTTGTCAAAATTTTATTTTATAGAAAATTTTGTTACAATTTTATTTCTATAGAAAATTTTGTTAAAATTTTATTTTTGTAGACAATTTTTTCAAAATTTTATTTCTATACAAAATTTCGTCAAAATTTTATTTCTATAGAAAATTTTGTTAAAATTTTATTTCTGCAGACAATTTTCTCAAAATTTCATTTCTATAGAAAATGCTGTCAAAATTTTATTTCTATAGAAAATTTTGCTAAAATTGTATATCTATAGAAAATTTTGTTAAAATTTTATTTCTATAGAAAATGTTGTCAAAATTGTATATCTATAGAACATTTTGTTACAATTTTATTTCTGTAGACAATTTTCTCACAATTTTATTTCTATAGAAAATTTTGTAAAAATTTTATACGTATAGAAAGTTTTGTCAACATTTTATTTCTATAGAAAATTGTGTCAAAATTTTATTTCTATAGACCATTTTGTAAAAATTAATTTTCAATAAAAATTTTGTCAAAATTTTATTTTCATAGAAATTTTTGTCAAAATTTTATTTCCATAGAAACTTTTGTCAAAATTTTATTTCTGTTTCTATAGAAAAAAATATTCTATAGAAAAAAATTCCCATAGCATACTTTACCAAAATTTTATTTCTATAGACAATTTTGTCAATGTTTTTTTTTCCTATAGAAAATTTTGTCAAACTTTTTTGCTATAGAAATTTTTATCAAAATTTTATTTCTATCGGAAGTTTTATCAAAATTTTATTTCTATAGAAAATTTTGTCAACATTTTATGTTTATAGACCATTTTGTTAAAATTTTATTTTTATAGACAATTTTGTTAAAATTTAATTTCTATAGAAAATTTTGTTAACTTTTTTTTCTCCTTTCTATAGAAAATTTTATCAAAATTTTATTTCTATAGAAACTGTTCTCAAAATTTTATTTCTATAGACGATTTTGTTAACATTTTATTTTTAGAGACCATTTTGTTAAAATTTTATTTCTATACAAAATTTTGTCAAAATTTTATTTCAATAACAAATTCAGTTAAAATTTTATTTCTATAAAAATTTGTGTCTATTTCTTTAATTTTGTCAAAATTTTATTTCTGTAGAAAATTTTTTTCCATAGAATTTTATTTCTATAGACAATTTCGTTAAAATTTTGCTTCCTACAGAAAACTTTGTCAAAATGTTATTTCAATAGAAAATTTTGTCAACATTTTACTTCTGTAGACCATTTTGTTAAAACTTTATTTTTATAGACCATTTAATATATTTTTTTTTCAAATTTTCTTAAAAAATTTTGTCAACACTATAACATATTTCTATAGAAAGTTTGGCCAACAATTTTATTTCTATAGAAAATTTTGTCGAAATTTTATTTCCATAGAAAATTTTGGAAAATTTTATTTCTGTAGATATTTTTGTCACAATTTTAATTTTATAGAAAATTTTATCAAATTTTATTTTTATAGAAAATTTTATCAAATTTTTTTTTCTATAGGAAATTTTGTCATAATTTTTATACCCTACACCACTACTGTGGTACAGGGTATAACAAGTTTGTGCATTTGTATGTAACGCCAAGAAGAAAAAGTCTGAGACCCATCGTTTAGTATACCGATCGTCTTAGAATTAAATTCTGAGTCGATTTAGCGATGTTGATGTATTTTTGTGTGCAAAGTACAGCTCGCAGTTTTAGTCCGATTGTCCTAAAATTTGGTATAGGGTCCTGTTTCGGCTCAAAGACGATCCCTATTGATATAGCTCCCATATATAGCTTTCGCCCGATTTACACTCATTTGCCCACAGAGGCCAATATTTTGCTCCGATTTAGTTGAAATTTTGCACAGGGAGTATAATTAGCATTGTAGCTATGCGTGCCAAATTTGGTTGAAATCGGTTCAGATTTAGATATAGCTCCCATATATAGCTCTCGCCCGATTTATATTCATATGACCACAGAGGCCAATTTTTAACTCCGATTTAGTTGAAATTTTGCACACGGAGTAGAATTAGCATTGTAGCTATACGTGCCAAATTTGGTTGAAATCGGTTCAGATTTGGATATATCTCCCATATATATGTTTTTCTGATTTCGACCAACATTTTCCTTGTAAAATCGCCACTGCTTAGTCTAAAAGTTGTAAAAATGACTCTAATTTTCCTAAACTTCTAATACATATATATCGAGCGATAAACCGTAAATAAACTTTTGCGAAGTTTCCTTAAAATTGCTTCAGATTTAAATGTTTCCCATATTTTTTTACTAAAATTGTGTTCCACCCTAGTGCATTAGCCATCTTAAATTTTGAGTCTATAGATTTTGTAGAAGTCTATCAAATTTAAACCTTTATATATAGCCCCCAACACATTTGACGGATGTGATATGGTATCGAAAATTTAGATCTACAAAGTGGTGCAGGGTATAATATAGTCGGCCCCGCCCGACTTTAGACTTTCCTTTCTTGTTTTATATTAAATTTTGCCTAAATTTTATTTCCATATTAAATGTTGTCAAAAGTTTATTTCGTTAGGCATTTTTATCAAAGTTTTATTTGTATAGAACATTTTGTCAAAATTATATTTCTATGGAAAATTTTGTCAAT